>NC_029774.3:92103666-92110629 GCF_000817695.3 Arachis duranensis | reverse complement strand
TTTCAGGACTCCAGAGACTAGGTAGCAGAGCCTAGATCTCAATTACCTTCCTAGATCCAAGTTCTCAAAGCAATTGACAAGAAAATAAAGAGGAAGCAGTAAAGGAAATTGAAATTAAACTCAATAGTGCAAAAAGATGTTTAAAGAGATTTTGAATGGAGATTGAGACAGAATTTCCTCAATTCTTCACACCCAAAACTCAAAACAAGGAAAGTAAAAAGGCCTAAGCAAGAACGAGGAAGAAGAGAGATCAATTCTCCTCCCCAATTCTCTGAAATCTCAGTAAAGTCACCCAGAGAAGTTCCAAAGTGCAAAAATAAAATTCAAAGATCCAAGAAAGTGCAAAATTCAAAAGTCAAGTAAAAAGTCCTATTTACATCAAACTAGCTCCTATTTATACACTTTCTATTCTTGGATTTTGGGATTTGGATGGGCTTTTGATTTGGTGAAGAAATGAATTAAATTGGATTTTTAATTCAATTTTTGGCCCAACAATAATAGCTTCCAGGAGGCTGCCCTGCCCTTGTGGAGGGCAGGGCAGGATTTGGTGCTTGGTGCGTGCGTGGTGCGGCGTGGTGCAGGCTTGGTGCACAGGATGCTGCCCTGCCCTCGCGGAGGGCAGGGCAGAAAAATTTGGTGCGCCAGAATTGTGCTGTGGTGCGCTGCTGGTGCTGCCAGATGATGCTGCGGTGCGCCAGAATGGTGCCTTGGTGCGCCAGAATTGTGCCACAACAAAATGCTGCCCTGCCCTCGCGGAGGGCAGGGCAGAAAAAATTGGTGCGCCAGAATTGTGCTGTGGTGCGCTGCTGGTGCTGCCAGATTCATTCCTTGGTGCGCCAGACTCGTTTCTTGGTGCGCCAGATTCATGCCACACAAAATGCTGCCCTGCCCTCGCGGAGGGCAGGGCAGTGTTTCCACTTTGACGTCCCGAGTTCGAAAATTGGATGCTACACACGCTAGCCATTTTCCTTGGCTTTCTTGGTACCAAAGTGAGGCTTAATTCCTTGCTTCCTCATGGTCCCGTGTTCAACTCTTGTGGCAAGCATTGTAGACATTTTCCTTTGATTTTCTTCCCTTAGTGAGCCCGATACTGCCCTTGTGGAGGGCAGGACAAGGTTTTGTTCTTCTTGATTCCAAGGCACAGATTTGTGCTCTGCCCTTGTAGTGGGCAGGGCAGAGTTGCCTTTTATGCTTTGGTGCCTTATGTTGCCCTCCTAGAGGGCAGTGTGCCCTTGTGAAGGGCAATGCTAGCTCCCTTCTTTACATGCGGCACACCTCTCCTCCCTTTGACCACGTTATCTTATCCTTAGGTCACGCTTTCTTAGGCCACGCTTTTCTCTTTTATTCTTTTCTTCACCTACAATAAACCAAAACAACCACTCCAAGTATCACTAAATTCACAAGGCTTATAAATCAATTAAAATTCAATTAAAATTAGCTTAAACCTCATGAGTTAACATTAATTTCATGGTGATTGTTTGATTTAAAGAAGTTATGTATTTTCACTCCAAATCACTTACTTAGGATGCAAGAAAGTGCATAAAGACTAATAAAACAAGTGAAATTAGCTTGAAAAATGGGTATATGATGACTTGTCATCAATGGGAGATGGAGAGATTCATCTCAAAGGTCCATCAAGACCACTTCTATGAAGTTGTGGCCAAGAAGAAGGTGATCCCTGAGGTCCCTTTCATTCTCAAGAAGATTGAGTATCCAGAGATCTAACATGAAATTCGAAGAAGAGGTTGGGAAGTTCTCACCAACCCTATTCAACAAGTCGGAATCTTAATGGTTCAAGAGTTCTATGCCAATGCATGGATCACTAGGAACCATGATCAAAGTATGAACCTGAATCCAAAGAATTAGCTTACAATGGTTCGGGGAAAATACTTAGATTTCAGTCCGAAAAATGTAAGGTTGGCATTCCACTTGCCAAAGATGCAAGAAAACGCAAACCCCTACACTAGAAGGGCCAACTTTAATCAAAGGTTGGACCAAGTCCTCATGGACATATCTGTGGAAGGAGCTCAATGGAAAAGAGACTCAAGAGGCAATCCGATTCAATTGAAAAGATTGGACCTTAAGTTTGTGGCTAGAGGATGGTTGGAGTTCATCCAACGCTCCATTATTCCTACTAGCAACCGATCCGAAGTGACTGTGGATCGGGCCATCATGATCCATAGTATCATGATTGGGGAGGAAGTGGAAGTTCATGAGATCATACCTCTAGAACTCTACAAGGTAGCTGACAAGTCCTCTACTTTGGCAAGGTTAGCCTTTTCTCATCTCATTTGTCACCTATGCAATTTGGCTGGGATTGACATAGAAGGAGACATCCTCATTGAAGAGAACAAGCCCATCACTAAGAAATGGATGGAGCAAACAAGAGAGCCCACTCATGGACCTCAATAAGAGCATGAGGAAATTCTTCATGAAATCCCTGAGATGCCTCAAGGGATGCATTTTCCTCCACACAACTATTGGGAGCAACTGAACACCTCTTTGGAAGGCTTCAGTTACAACATGGACCAACTAAGGGTGGAGCACCAAGAGCACTCCATCATTCTCTATGAGATTAGAGAAGATCAAAGAGCTATGAGGGAGGAGCAACAAAGGCAAGGAAGAGACATAGAGGAGCTCAGGCATTCCATTGGATCTTCAAGAGGAAGAACTAGCCGTCATCACTAAGGTGGACCCGTTCTTTGATTTTCTTGTTCTTATTTTTCTATTTTTTGAATTTGATGCTTGATGTTTTATCTATGTTTGTGTCTTAATTACATGATCATTAGTGTCTAGTGTCTATGCCTCAAAGCTATAAATAATTCCATGAATCATTCACCTCTCTTAAATAAAAAATGTGCTTAATTATAAAAGAACAAGAAGTACTTGGATTTCAAATTTTATCTTGAAATTAGTTTAATTATTTTGATGTGGTGGCAATACTTTTTATTTTCTGAATGAATGCTTGAACAATGCATATTTTTGATAGTGAAGTTTATGAATGTTAAAATTGTTGGCTCTTGAAAGAATGATGAACAAAGAGAAATGTTATTGATAATCTGAAAAATCATGAAATTGATTCTTGAAGCAAGAAAAAGCAGTGAAAAAGAAAAAAAATTGGCGAGAAAAAAAAAAGTGAAAAAGAAAGTGTTCATACCCTGGGTCAAGCTGCCCGACCCGGGATGTTTAGCGACAAGCCGACCGACCTCTTCAAGTCGACTATCCGACCTCTTCTCAAAGGGCTCGGCCAAATGCCCGACCTCTTCTCAAAGGGCTCGGCCAAATGCCCGACCTCTTCTCAAAGAGCTCGGCCAACTCGCCAAAAGGAGCCCAAAGCAGGCCCAAAACGAAGGAACACGGCCCAATCTAAAGGCAGCCAAAGCCCAGAAAGATAAAGGCGGTTCCCTTGAAGATAAGATGACCTCACTTAAAGATAAGATAAAGATAAGATAAGATAACTAACTTATCTTATCAACAGGAGGCCACATCTCACCATTATAAATACACTGGAACACCCAGGTATAACTCATACTCTGATTCTACTCAATACCTGCTTAATACCCTTGCTAACTTAAGCATCGGAGTCCCTTGCAGGTACCCCCCACCCTCCGGGGACGAAGGATCAGCACCACCACCAAGTCCAACAAGTCGGACACGGCGGCTCCAGCCACCATCAACAAGTCGGACACAACAGCTCCGGCCGTCCCCCACCAGCCGGACACGTTAACACCAACCAGTACAGAAGATCTCGTCCGAGATCGACCTAGGTCGGGCAAAGGTCCACCTCAGACCAAAGAGGTCGGGCAAAGGTCCACCTCAGACCAAAGAGGTCGGGCAAAAGTCCACCTCACACCAAAGAGGTTGGACAAAGGTCCACCTCACGCCAAAGAGGTCGGACAAGTTGAAGGAAGAGGTCGGACGAGTTAAATGTCCACCTCACAACAAAGAAGTCGGACGAGTTAAAAGTCCACCTCACAACAAAGAGGTCGGACAAGTTGAAGGTCCACCTCACACCAAAGAGGTCGGACGAGTTGAAGGCCCACCTCAGACCGAAGAGGTCGGACAAAGGTCCACCTCACATCAAAGAGGCCGAACAAGTTGAACGTCCACCTCACACCAAAGAGGTCGGGTGAGTTGAAGGTCCACCTCAGACCAAAGAGGTCGGACAAATTAAAGGTCTACCTCACACCAAAGAAGTCGGGCAAAGGTCCATCTCACACCAAAGAGGTTGGACAAAGGTCCACCTCACACCAAAGAGGTCGGACAAAGGTCCACCTCAGACCAAAGAGGTCGGGCAAAAGTCCACCTCACACCAAAAAGGTTGGACAAAGGTCCACCTCACACCAAAGAGGTCGGACAAAGGTCCACCTCACACCAAAGAGGTCGGACAAAGGTCCCCCTCACACCAAAGAGGTCGGACAAGTTGAAGGAAGAGGTCGGACGAGTTAAATGTCCACCTCACAACAAAGTAGTCGGACAAGTTAAAAGTCCACCTCACAACAAAGAGGTCGGACAAGTTGAAGGTCCACCTCACACCAAAGAGGTCGGACGAGTTGAAGGTCCACCTCAGACCGAAGAGGTCGGACAAAGGTCCACCTCACATCAAAGAGACCGAACAAGTTGAACGTCTACCTCACACAAAAGAAGTCGGACAACTTGAAGGAAGAGGTCGGACGAGTTAAACGTCCACCTCACACCGAAGAAGTCGAACGAGCTGAACTTCCGTCTCACACCCCTGAGAGACATGTTCATATGATAAATGAAGGATTCGCAGGAGGAAGGATCTCTAAATCGTCTTGCAAAAGACACCTCAAAGAGGTATCTTAAGGAAGGAAGAGAGGTTTGGAAAGGACAACGGAATGCGAACAAGCCTTCCGAGATTCTTGGGACAACCACCCATTCTCACCAGACCTTGGGAAAGTGAAGAACTCATATTATACCTCACAGTGGGAAGTCGGGCAATAGCCTCAGCACTAGTCAGAGAAGACGAAAGTGGGAAACAACCAATTTACTTCATCAGCAAAGCTCTACAAGGGGCCGAACTAAACTATCAAAAGATAGAAAAAGTTCGCCTACTCCCTCGTACTCACCTCTCAACAAACTCCACCCATACTTTCAAGCTCACACTATCAGAGTTCGGACCAACCAGCCATAAAAGGCATCCTACAGAAAACAAACTTAGCTGGAAGAATCCTATAGAGGATAGCTCGGATAATTCGGGGGACCCTGGACAAAACCATAGAACATCTCGGACAATCCAGGGGACCCTGGACAAAAACAGAAAACGGCTCGGACAAATCGGGGAAAATGAAGTCCGACACATACCTCGGGAGCAGAATGCCCGAGCTGATGCGTTTTCAAAGTTAGCCAACCAAGGGGCAATAACAAAAGCTTCATCCAGGCTACATTACAAGACCACAACAAATCGATCTCAAAGGCGGTATAAGGAATGTACTCAGGGTCAGCCACAGTAACACGCATTAAAACTATGAAATCCAGCTAATCAGACATGCTGTCCGAGATCTTAGTAGACATGTTACTACCAAACAACTCGGGCAACAACTCGAACAATAACAGCAAAATATCAGGTGTCAGATACAACAGTAAAAGGGAAACCCCAGGACTCACACGAAGGTCCAGGGGCACCCTTTGGAGGCAACAACGGAGCAAAAACCCAAATACAAAGTCAAAGCTTTACATCAAAAAGCATGCCAACTTCCACATTGCCCTACCAGAGGAGCTCATCAGTGTAACATCACCTTGGCCATTCACAAAGAGGGGACTCGACCTCCTCGGACTATTTCCCCAAGGATTGGGACAAGTCAAGTTCCTCATTGTAGGGGTGTTCATAACAATGGACAATGGAACACAGTTCACGGACACAAGTTTTCAGAACTTGGTGGCCGAACTAAAAATCAAACAGCAATTCACATCGGTCGAGCACCCACAAGCCAATGGACAAGCAGAGGCTGCAAATAAAGTCATCTTGGCCGGGTTAAAATGAAGACTCCAAGAGGCCAAAGGGGCATGGGCCGAGAAACTCCCCCAGGTACTATGGGCATATCGGACAACCCCACACTCTACAACGGGAGAATCCCCATTCCGACCAGCTTACGGGATGGAGGCAATGATTCCTATCGAAATAGATGAAGGGTCGCCCAGAGTCATCTTCTACAACGAAGGAGGCAACCCACAGGCACAAAGGGAAGAACTCGACCTCCTCCCCGAGGTCCGAGAAAGAGCCCGAATCCGAGAAGAAGCCTTAAAATGGTGAACGGCCCTCAGATACAATCAAAAGGTAATAAAGCGAAGTTTCTCCATTCACAACCTGATTCTAATCCGAAATGACATCGGAACACAAAAGTCGGGAGAAGGAAAGCTAGCCGCGAATTGGAAAGGGCCCTACAAGGTAACAGAAGTCTTAGGGACGGGCTATTACAAAGTATCCGACCTAGAAGGCAATGAGCTGCCCAGGGCCTGGCACGCCTGTAATCTAAGACGGTACTACAGCTAGAAAAAACTTAACCCAAGGTGTACTCTTTTCCCTACGAGGGTTTTTTAATGAGACACCCGGTTAAGTAAAATACCCGACCTAGTCAAAGGGTAAACACTTTGTAAATATTCTTTCTTTTTTAATACTAATCAAATTTCTCTATTTTCTCCTCCTCATGATGAAGCAAATCCTAGAAAGTACCCCACCAAGGCGCATTAATTTATGCTCGGCAAAACGCAAAAAATCATTTGCCAAGAGACCACACAAGGTCGGCAAAGATAAAGCGACGAGGTTCAAATTAATGTGAGAAGTTATAAAGTAACTCTGAAAAGGCTCAAAAAGCCAAATAAAAAGAGATTACAAAAATAACTTAAAAGGACCTACCAACGACAAAGTCGGACCCAACGAAAACGAGGTACTCAAGCACCCGAGGTCCGAGAAAAACTCGGACCCAAGAAAGAAGCCTTAAA
>NC_029774.3:92091940-92101622 GCF_000817695.3 Arachis duranensis | reverse complement strand
AAAGAAAAAGAAAAAGCAAGCAGAAAAAGCCAATAGCCCTTTAAACCAAAAGGCAAGGGTAAAGAGGATCCAAGGCTTTGAGCATTAATGGATAGGAGGGCCCAAGGAAATAAAATCCTGGCCTAAGCGGCTAAATTAAGCTGTCCATAACCATGTGCTTGTGGCATGAAGGTCCAAGTGAAAAGCTTGAGACTGAGTGGTTAAAGTCGTGATCCAAAGCAAAAAGAGTGTGCTTAAGAACTCTGGACACCTCTAACTGGGGACTTTGGCAAAGCTGAGTCACAATCTGAAAAGGTTCACCCAGTTATGTGTTTGTGGCTTTTATGTATCCAGTGGTAATACTGGAAAACAAAGTGCTTAGGGCCACGACCAAGACTCATAAAGTAGCTGTGTTCTTAGTTGTGTTCAAGAATCAACATACTAAACTAGGAGAATCAATAACACTATCTAAAATTCTAAGTTCCTATAGATGCCAATCATTCTAAATTTCAAAGGATAAAGTGAGATGCCAAAACTGTTCAGAAGCAAAAAGCTACTAGCCTCGCTTATCTAATTGGGACTAAGTTTCATTGATATTGTGAGATTCATTGTGTATTCTCTTCTTTTTATTCTATTTTGTTTTCAGTTGCTTGGGGACAAGTAACAATTTAAGTTTGGTGTTGTGATGAGCGGATAATTTATACACTTTTTGGCATTATTTTTAGATAGTTTTTAGTAGGATCTAGCTATTTTTAGTATATTTTTATTAGTTTTTAAGCAAAATTCACATTTCTAGACTTTACTATGAGTTTGTGTATTTTTCTGTGATTTCAGGTATTTTCTGGCTGAAATTGAGGGACTTGAGCAAAAATCTGATTTAGAGGCTAAAAAAGGACTGCTGATGTTGTTGGATTCTGACCTCCCTGCACTCGAAATGGAATTTTTGGAGCTATAGAAACCCAAATGGCGCACTCTCAATTGCGTTGCAAAGTAGACATCTAGGCCTTTCCAGCAATATATAGTAGTCTATACTTTGCTCGAGTTTTGACGATGCAAATTGGCGTTCAAACGCCAATTCCCTGCCCTATTCTAGCGTTAAACGTCAGAAACAAGTTACAAGCAAGAGTTAAACGCCCAAAATAGGATACAAACTGGCGTTTAACTCCAAGAGAAGTCTCTACACATGAAAGCTTCAATGCTCAGCCCAAGCACAGACCAAGTGGGCCCAGAAGTGGATTTCTGCATCATTAACTTATTTCTGTAAACCCTAATAACTAGTCTAGTATAAATAGGACCTTTTACTATTGTATTGGACATGTTGAGATCTTTGATCAGTTTTATGCTATCTTAGACATTGGGGCTGGCCTCACAGCCATGCCTGGACTATCATCACTTATGTACTTTTAACGGTGGAGTTTCTACACACCATAGATTAAGGTGTGGAGCTCTGCTGTTCCTCGAGTATTAATGCAATTACTACTATTTTCTATTCAATTAATGCTTATTCTTGTTCTATGATATCCATTCGCACACAAGAACATGATGAATGTGATGATTATATGATGCTCATCATCATTCTCAACCTATGAACGCGTGTCTGACAAATACTTCCGTTCTACATGCAAACGAGCTTTAATGCATATCTCTTAGCCTTCTAGTTCACGATCAGAGTCTTTGTGGTATAAGCTAGAATCAATTGGCAGCATTCTTGAGATCCAGAAAGTCTAAAACTTATCTGTGGTATTCCGAGTAGGATCTGGGATGAGATGACTATGACGAGCTTCAAACTCGCAAGTGTTGGGCGTGGTGACAGACACAAAAGGATCAATGGATCCTATTCCAACATGAGTGAGAACAGACAGATAATTAGCTGTGCGGTGACAACGCATTTGGACCATTTTTACTGAGAGGACAGACGGTTGCTATTGACAACGGTGATCCCCCAACATACAGCTTGCCATAGAAAGGAGTATGAAGGATTGGATGAAGGCAGTAGGAAAGCAGAGATTCAAAAGGAATAACGCATCTCCATACGCTTATTTGAAATTCCCACCAATGAATTGCATAAGTATCTCTATCTTTATTTTATGTTTATTTATCTTTTAATTATCAAAACTCTATAACCATTTGAATCCGCCTGACTGAGATTTGCAAGATGACCATAGCTTGCTTCAAGCCAACAATCTCCGTGGGATCGACCCTTACTCACGTAAGGTTTATTACTTGGACGACCCAGAGCACTTGCTGGTTAGTTGTGCGAAGTTATAAAAAAGAGTTGAGATTACAATTGTGCGTACCAAGTTGTTAGCGCCATTGAGATCACAATTTTGTGCACCACAGCTCCCTCTCACGCGACCCCTATTCTTCGTCAGCGACGTCAGTGGCTTCTCAATGGCTTCCCCATAGCTCTGCTCGACGATGACGGACCCAAAGGTGGCGGCGATGACATGCGTAGTAGCAGCCCGCGATAATGATGGCGGCAGTGTCTCTACACAGAACAGCGGCGGCGAGCTCCCTCCCCCCCCAAGTCAGCGAACTCTTTTTCTTATTCTCACTCTGTTTCGTTTTCTTTCTTTCCTTTGGTTTCATTGTGTTCTGTGTGGGCATTGGGTTTGTTTGTCTGTGTGTGTGTGTTTTGAGTGTGTGTGTGTGTGACCGTGTGGGGTGTGGGGGTGGTAAAGGTGAGTGGGTTATGGTTTAGGTTAATAAAGGTAAATTAGGATTTGTGTTGTGTAATGAAATTGGAGATTTTAAGGATTAAGATGAGGTAGTAGTTTTTAATAAGAATAAAACTGTAGAGTGATAATCTAAATTCAAATTAAATATTTAATAATCATCTTTGAAATACCATTTTATTATCAACTTGAAATCTATTTTCGAATAAGTACTAATTCAATGAAAATTTATGATAATTAGATTAATTTTCCTTTATTTATAAAATAAGGTTAAAAAAATTAAATATTTAAAATTAAGCATATAAAATATTAACTATTTTTCAATTATAAGAACTCTAAATAATAAATGAGAATTTACTCAACTTATATATAAAAATATCTAAAATATAATGTTAAATAAATATAATAGATAATAAATAATTTATTAATAACTTTTCAAAATTTAGGGTCTTACATCCTACCCCACTTATAAAAATTTTCGTCCTTGATAATTAACTTAATAAGCAAAATACTAAAATAGTTTTGAATACTTTACTTTTGTATACATTAGAAAAACAGGAGTCTTGACATATATATAATCTTCCAAATACAAGCTTTATAACTTGAATATACATATAAGGAAGAAAATGTGTGGTACAAGGTAGCAGATACAAGATAGGCTCATTGCAAAAATGTTATATGGTTTCAAGACTTTGCAAAATCTCGGAGAAAGACAGTAGGTGTGCAAGCTTTTTAAGATAGGCATTCGCAAAAGTATGGTGGTAGTTAAAGTGGCCAAAGGTCACAACGCAGGCTGGTCTTAAAACGACGGGTGTAACATTCGCACACATATATCGTGCCCACTTCAAAATTTCAACTTTTCAACTCCATCAATCATTTTATAACCCCATAACCGGTCACAAGCCTAACACCCGCAAACTTTCTCACAAGGAACAAAACCCCCACAACTCCTCATAACGTTGCACACACTTACTGCTCTACCTTTTCAAGTTCACGAACTGCATTCTAAAGAGACTAACCCTTCGCTTGCTATGCCTAAAGGTCATACGTGACTCTAAAGCAATCCTCGAGTTTATTCAGAAGGATACAAGACCTTGGAAAAGGACAAGCGACAAGGACAAAATCTGCAAGAGTTTGAAAGGATTATTGAGATCACGAGTAATTAGGGATGCATAAGGAATGAAGAGTGCCAGAAAGAAAATTAGTTTGGCAATCTCAAACATGAATCCCGAATCAACGAAATCTGATAGGAATAATAAAAAGAAAAGTAGTGCAGTAGTTTGAAACAAAATCAAGTCGAGTTAAAGAATATGAGGTTTACAGAAGAAGAATGTCTAAAACCAAAGATAAAGCTCACAGGACTCAATAGTAGGATTAAAAATACTTTTGAATGCGTTGCTCATGAAGAATGAAAAACTTTTCAAGTTGCATGCAATAAAACTCGGAAGAGAATCAAGTTGCAATACTTTGAAACACTTTTCCAAGTTATAGATAGAATATGTGAGGTTTGCAAATGAAATTCAATAGGGCTAAGGGCCAAAGGTAATTTCTCAAAAATTTTGAAAGTTATTTTGGTTCTCATTTAAGCAAAACGGGTATAAGAGTTACAACGAAGATGGAAGAAAAATTCAAACTCTGTTTTGAAAGGAAAAATTTGAGGTACAATTTTTTTGTAAACTCATTTTCGGCAAAAACAGGGTTCCGACGTACACGTGGGTGTTAAAATGTCCATCTCGCATACGTAGGTGATCTTCCGCATACACGAGTGCTTGAAACAGAAAGGCTAGTCCGCGTCGCGTGCCAACTGCCGCGTACGCATATATCAGGTTTTCAGAGTTTCGTATAAAGCAGTTAATGCTAACTTCAAAACAACTTTGTCAAATTTGAAGAATGGCTATGGATGCAATCAAGTGAGAAAATTGATTTAAAATCTCTTAAAAAGGGTATCCAAATCTTGTTTTAAAAATTCACCTCAAAACTCTGAGAATATACCATAAATCACCACCTCATACGAACATTCAAGAATGTTAAGATGCACTTAAAAGAAAATCAACCCATACAGGAAAGGATCTTTAGATCAAGGAAATTCCCAACAAAATTCAATAGGCATGGAATATCGAATAAGATTTTAACTAATCCAAAAGAATACAAAACGTGCAAGGAAAGACAACTCAATCCATAATAAATTTTTAAGAAGGAATCTTTGACTAAAGAACTTTCGTAAAAACAATAAGAGGACAAATGTAGCACTAGGTTGAGACAAATTCAAGCTGACTCAGACGAGTATGAGATCCACAAGAGAATGAAAACTAAGCTAATGGTGTCGTTCACAAAAGTAAGAGAGTAATTAAAAATAGAATCAAATATGACATCCATAGAAATGAAAAGCTTAATAAGGAAATTGGTCTGTTCATAAGAAGAGAGATATGACTCCAACATATTCAAAAAAAAAAAAACAACAATTGCATAAACAATGTAGTATGCTAAACCAAACTCAAATTAAAAATAAATTAGGTGAAGTTTATCAAACAAAAATCAACTGGAAAGAGACAAAAATCTTTCTTTAAAGAATATCTAAATACATAATCAAATAAAGATATTCATAAAAACTGTAATATAGTTGTTAGAAAATCAAGTTGTATTTTTAAAATAAGTATATTTTCATAAACCAGTAAAAGAACTGGCGAGATATTGGGAGTAAATGGTTTTTAAATTGCATAAAGAATTTTCAAAGTTTTATATAGAGAAGGTTATATAAAATCAAAACGATTTTATAAAGGCTTTAGAATAATGATTGTAAATATAGTCAAGGAAAAGATTAAATAACAACTTCTTTAAAAAGAACTCGGAATAGGAGCTTAAAGGAATACACTGCATCAAAACAGGTTCAAAGTTGTACCAAAGAATGCATGGATCAAGAAAAGAGTTTAAACAAAGAAAGGCAAACACACCAAGGACGTTAAGCAGACATATGCAGTTAGAATCAAATGAGAAAGTATATAAACAGAAGAATAGGGTTGGAGAAACATCAATTTACTTCCCAAAAGAAATAGCAATTGAGGACTCCAAGATAAACTTATGAGAGAACAAGTCACATGACATTCACAGAGTTCGAGACACCTAACCGAGTAATCTCGAGGAATATATTATAACGTTACCAAAACCCGTGTTTCACGTTATCTATAACTCGTATATCATCTATGATAACCCCTTAGTGCTTCCATATACATAATCCACTAGTTTTAAGCCGGCCAAACTTAATACCAGGAATTATGCAATGCAAGACTAATGGCATTAATCAATAGACCGTCATGTGCATAAAGCTCTAATTCTTGTTATCCGAACGAGACTTAGTACATGACAGATGCTCAGAGTATACAATTGAAGCATAATCAATCCATTCCTCAGGCTCTACAGGAAGGAGTGCTCTGATACCATAATGTAACACCCTAACTATCAAAGTGTCACGCTTCCGGCTGCGCCACTCTGATAGCTCAGGTATTACGACGACTCTTAAAATATTTAATACTAAAACATGAGCTTGTTTAAAACTTAAACCGAATTTTTCAAAACATACATCCATACTTACAATACAAATTACAATACTTACAAGGAACATATATATATGTTCCGAGGGTTACCTGAAACTGTAGGTCGATCTCGGATGAGATCTTCTGTACTGGTCGGAGCTGTTGTGTCCGACTTGTTGTTAGGGAATTATTATAATAGGATACGTGAAAATTAAGCTGTTTCTAAAGTACCATGATTAATAGTTGGTGCACAAAAATGAAACTCGCACAATTGAACCGGTAAGTGCACCGGGTCATCCAAGTAATACCTCAGGTGAGTGAGGGTAGAATCCCTCAAGGATTGTTGGATTGAGCAAGCTGTGGTTATCCTGCAGATCTTAGTCAGGCGAATAGAAAGTTTATTGTTATTGCTGTAGGCGCATAAACAAAATAATAACGAAAGCAATAAATAATTGACGTAGAAACAATAGTAAGAAATCAGTTAAGGCCTCGGAGATGCTTGTTCATTCGGATTGATACTTCTTATTAACAATGAGTGATTCATTTAATGGCAAGGCTGTAAGTGATTAAGCCAGGGGTAGTGGTTATTAATCTTCTCTGATCCAAACCAAACGCCCAAACAGGTCAGTCAATCTGGACGAGGATAAAGCTTACGTAATTCAATCTCTGATGATCCTACTCAAAACACCACAGACAAGGTCGGATATTTCGGATTGGAGAATAAAGATCTATGATTCTAGCCTAAATGCCACAGGGACCTCAATTACCCATGACTAACGAGATTTTATGTCACATATTCCAATTAGCCCAAATAACTTATTGGAACCTATAATGTACTCTCAAGCTGTAGCGCAATACTATCTGGGTCAGGACTCGTAAAGAACTCATGTAGAATAAGAGGTCATACTTTCGTTCCACCCCAGATTCATAAAGATGAAGAACAATAATACATCATAGAATGGAATCAAACATATATTAGAGGAGAAAAGTAACAATATTAACCCATAGGAATGAGCCTTGCTCCTATCCTTAACCTAGGAGGTTTAGCAGCTCATACTTAAAGAAAATAAAGTGAAATAAGTTCTGAGAGGCTGAAGATCCTAAACATGGGTGATCCTATATATCTTCGCCTATCTAGGCCCACTTGGTGAGTGTTTGGGATGAGCTGGCATCTAACTTGGTTGAACGCTGGTGCATGAAATTGCAATCACACTTTTGCAATCCGCACAACTAACCAGCAAGTGCAATGGGTCATCCAAGTAATACCTTACGTGAGTAAGGGTCGAATCCTATGGAGATTGTTGGCTTGAAGCAAGCTATGATTATTTTATTATTCTTAGTTAGGATACCAATTATGATTATCAGTTGACTTGCAAATGAACAAAAGGACATGGATTAATTAATATAAAGTTGGAATAAAAATAGTAAATAATGTTGGAAAATTCGAAATACTTATTATGCAATTATGGAGAATATGTTGGAGTTTTAGAGATGCTTTGTCTTCTGAATTTCAGCTTTTCTCTTGTACTCCTCTTCACACACGCAAGGCTCCTTCCATGGCAAGCTGTATGTAGGGTGTCACCGTTGTCAATGGCTACTTCCCATCCTCTCAGTGAAAATGGTCCAAATACTCTGTCACAGCATGGCTAATCATCTGTTGGTTCTTGATCATGTAGGAATAGAATCCATTGATTCTTTTGCGTATGTCACTACGCCAAACAATCGCGAGTTTGAAGCTCTTCACAGCCATTCAATTCTTGAATCCTACTTTGAATACCACAGATAGGGTTTAGACTTTCCGGATTCTCATGAATGCCGCCATCAATTCTAGCTTATACCACGAAGATTCTGATTAAGGAATCTAAGAGATACTCTTTCAATCTAATGTAGAACGGAGGTGGTTGTCAGGCACACGTTCATGGATTGAGGAAGGTGAAGAGTATCACGGATCATCACCTTCTTCATGGTGAAGCGCGAATGAACATCTTAGATAAGAACAAGCGTGTTTGAATGGAAAATAGAGATAATTGCATTAATTCATCGAGACGCTGCAGAGCTCCTCACCCCCAACAATGGAGTTTAGAGACTCATGCTATCAAAGAGTATAAAATTCAGATCTAAAAAATGTCATGAGATACAAAATAAGTCTCTAAAAGTTGTTTAAATACTAAACTAGTAACCTAGGTTTACGAAAATGAGTAAACTAAGATGGATAGTGCAGAAATCCACTTTTGGGGCCCACTTGGTGTGTGCTGGGGCTGAGACTTAAGCTTCTCACGTGCTTGGGCTGTTTTTGGAGTTGAACGCCAAGTTGTAACATGTTTTTGGCGTTCAACTCTGGTTCGTGACGTGTTTCTGGCCCTGAACGCCAGATTGCAACATGGAACTGGCGTTGAACGCCAGTTTACGTCGTCTATCTTCGCACAAAGTATGAACTATTATATATTACTGGAAAGCACTGGATGTCTACTTTCCAACACAATTAAGAGCGCACCAATTGGACTTTTGTAGCTCCAAAAAATTCATTCTGAGTGCAGGGAGGTCAGAATCCAACAGCATCAGCAGTCCTTTTTCAGCCTAAATCAGATTTTTGCTCAGCTTCCTCAATTTCAGTCAGAAAATACCTGAAATACCAAAAAAACACACAAACTCATAGTAAATTCCAGAATTATGATTTTTGCTTGAAAACTAATTAAAACATGCTAAAATCTACATGAAATTACCCCCAAAAAGCGTATAAAATATCCGCTCATCACAACACCAAACTTAAATTGTTGCTTGCCCTCAAGCAACTAGATAAATAAAATAGGATGAAAAGAAATTAAGAAGCAATAATATTTCAGAGTTTTAAGTGAAGCTCAGATTCTTATTAGATGAGCGGGGCTGGTAGCTTTTTGGCTTCCGAACAGTTTTGGCATCTCACTTTATCCTTTGAAATTAAGAATGATTGGCATCCATAGGAACTCAGGATTCAGATAGTATTATTGATTCTCCTAGTGTAGTATGTTGATTCTTGAACACAGTTACTTTATGAGTCTTGGCCGTGGCCCTAAGCACTTTGTTTTCTAGTATTACCACTGGATACATAAATGCCACAGGCACATAATTGGGTGAACCTTTTCAGATTGTGACTTAGCTTTGCTAAAGTCCCCAATTAGAGGTGTCCAGAGTTCTTAAGTACACTCTTTTGCCTTGGATCACGACTTTAACCACTCAGTCTCAAGCTTTTCACTTGGACCTACATGCCACAAGCACGTGGTTAGGGACAGCTTGATTTAGCCGCTTAGGCTAGGATTTACTTCCTTGGGCCCTCCTATCCACTGATGCTCAAAGCCTTGGATCCTTTCCACCCTTGCCTTTTGGTTTTAAGGGCTATTGGCTTTTTTTTTTCTTTTTCTTGATCCAATGATTCCTTGTAAAAAATTTTTTTCACTGCTTTTTCTTGCTTCAAGAATCAAATTCATGATTTTTCAGATCAGCAATAATATTTTTCGTGTT
>NC_029774.3:92091547-92091824 GCF_000817695.3 Arachis duranensis | reverse complement strand
ATTCATTCAGAAAATAAAAAGTATTGCCACCACATATAATTAATTATAATTTTTCTTATTAAGAACTCGAAAAATATAAATTACCTCTTTATTCTAAAAATCTACTATTTTATTCATGTTTGATGATGATGAGAAAAATAAATTATAACTTAACTGAAAATAAAATCAAAATAGATATACTAATTACTACTACTCCTATATAACTTCTAAGGTAAATTCCTATAATAACAACTATCACAGAGTTAAAGCTAAAATTAGAACTCAACAACCTGTATTT
>NC_029774.3:92087329-92091454 GCF_000817695.3 Arachis duranensis | reverse complement strand
CTTCAGTTCCCTCAAGTCACGCCCTTGCTCCTCTTGTTCCCTGAGCAATTTGCAAAGCATTCTATTCTGATTATTCTGTTCTTCCTTTATTTGGTCCATAGCTTCTTGTAACTTGGAAACAGATGCCTCAAGATGCTCCCAGTATTCAAATTGAGGGATTTCTGGGAGGAATTCTTGTGCTCTCCTCTTGATGGGGTCATCCTGGAACTATTGTTTTTCCATTGATATTTTAGTGATTGGCCGCTCAACTGAGATATACTCAGTTATTCCCATCCTCACTCCAGCATCTTTGCAGAGCATAGAAATTAAGCTTGATAAGCCAATTTGGCATCTTTGGAGTTCTTGTTTGCTATTTTGTAAAGTTCACACGAGATTAGTTGATGAACTTCTACTTCTCTTCCCAACATGATGCAGTGAATCATCACTGCTCTTTTAACAGTGACTTCAGAACGGTTGCTAGTGGGCAATATAGAACGCCCAATGAAGTCTAGCCAGCCTCTGGCGACTAGTTTGAGATCTTCTCTCTTGAGTTGAATTAGGATGCCAGTGGTGCTGGTGGTCCACCTAGCTCCAGGGATGCATATATCCTCTAGAATCTTGTCCAGGCCCTTGTTTGTTCTCATCATTCTCCTATTAAAGGAGTCTGGGTCATCTTTCAGCTGAGGCAGCTTAAAGATCTCCCTAATTTGGTTAGGGTGGATGTGAACAATCTTTCCTCTGACCAAGGTTTGATAGTCATAGAGGGCAGTTCCAGATACTCTCTGCCTGTCTATTTGCCACAGATTTGCATAGAACTCCTGAACCATATTCCTTCCCACTTTTGTTTCAGGATTAGCTAGGATTTCCCAGTTCCTCTTTCAAATTTGCTCTTGGATCTATGAATATTCATCTTCTTTCAGATCAAACTTGACTTCCGGGATTACTGACCTTAGACCCATTATTTTGTGGTAGTGGTCTGAATGTTCTTTGATTAAGAACTTCCCTTGATTCCAAAGTGATTTTGGAATATTCTCTTTCTTGCCTCTTGGAGTGGATTGTTTTCCTTTAGGAGCCATTAATAAACCACTATTTTATGGTTTATAATGTGTTTAATTGTGTGGTTTTATCATGATCTTTACCCACTTATTCATATAATTAGCATGCATTTATATTTCCTTCCTAAAATTATTACATGATTGAAAACTTACTTCCTAGAGACTTTTAACTAGGTATTTTAATTCTCCTTTATCCCATTCGATGCCGTGATCTGTGTGTTTAGTGTTTCAGGCTTTATAGGGCATGGATGAATTGGAGATTGGAAAGGAAGTTTGTAAAAATGGAAGGAATACAAGAAATTAAGGAGATGACCAGCGAGAAGTGACGCGGCCGCATGGCTCACGTGACCGCGCGAAAGAGAGGAAATCGCAGTGACGCGGCCGTATGGTTCACGCGACCGCGCGGATTGGAAAAGCATAAGTGACGCAGAGGCATGGGCGACGCGCCCGCGTTGGAAAGCAAAATGCTGAATGACGCGTCCACATGAATGACGCGACCGCGTGGCGTGCGCGATCTGCAGAATTTCAGAAGTCGCTGGCAGAGTTTCTGGGCCGGATTTCAACCCAGTTTTTGGCCTAGAAACACAGACTAGAGCTAGGGAACATGCAGAAACAGAGAGACACAATTCATTCTGCGTAATTTTTAGTTTTAGATCTGGATTTACTCCTCCCCTAGGTTTTTCACTGACTTGAGCATTCATAATTAGGATTGGAAGATTTTGGCTTTAGCTTTTGAGAAGAGTCTACCTCCAATTCTAGTCATCTTATTTTGTTATTTACCTTTTATATTTATTCTTCCATATTCTTAATCCCTCTAGAGTTGACATTGGATTATTTCTACAAGTTATTAATATAGACTATTTTTATTTTCAATTAATCCTTTTATTATTATATATCATGTCTTCTTTTATTTTCACCATTAATTCTGTGAAATTTATAATTATGATGAGTGAGTAGTCCCATGACTTGATTGGGGGATGATTGAAAGGAACCCTTGAGTTGAATTACTCAAGAGAGAAATTATAATTGGATTTATTATTGAATCACCCTCTAATCATTAACTCTAGTCCTTCCCAAGGGAGAGGATTAGGACTTATGACTAGAAACAGATTTCCAACTTGCTTGACTTTTCTTTACCTAGTAAGGGTTAACTAAGCAGAGCGACTTCCAATTATTAATTAATCTTGAGAGTATTTCAACAAGAATAGGGCTTCCAACTAATCTACCCTCAGTCAAGGCTTTTATTTAAAATTAGTTAAATTCTCTAGATTAATTCCCTGCTTATCATCTAAACCATTTTTGAAAATGCCCGATTGATAAAATAGCACATCTCCTTGCAACTCGTTGGGAGACGACCTGGGATTCATACTCCCAGTATTTTAATTTTCAATATTGTGACAACCCCTTTTAATTTGATAAGAAGATTTTCGGCTGGTTAAGGACTGTACTTGCAACGTGTCCATATTAATAAATTCTTAACTTGCCAATTTCCGCCACATCAGCCATGATCTTAGTGAGTATGTTTTTGTGATCACGGATAAACACACCAAACTTAGAGGTTTGCTTGTCCTCAAGCAATAAAAAGAAAGGAGAGGGATAGAAGGAGAGCTAATGTCGAATGGTGGATGAGAGGAGGGAGGCCGAATGTGGATTTAAAAGCGAGGGGGTGGGTTTCGAAAAAAATAATTTAAAGATATAAGATAGAAGATATGATTTATGAAAGATAACTATGATAAGAAAAAGATATAATTTAAAAATAAAAAGTTGTGAACGATATTTGAAAAAGATAAATCTGAATTTTTATTTTGAAAATGATTTTAAAAGATAATTGAGTTTTGAAAAATTTTGAGAAAAGAGTTGGATTAGATTGGAAAAAATTTGTGTTTATGAATTAAGATACATTTGATATTTTTGAAAAAGGGATTTAGAAATTAGGGTTTTTAGAAATTAGGACTAAAATTTTTGGAATTGAAGGATGAGAATTTGGAACGTGTTTATGCAAGAAATCATGAATTGAAACACAAAAAAATTAACTATTTGTGAAGAAAAAACGAATTTACCTCCTCCCCACCATCTTGGCGTTAAACGCCCAAACGCTGCATGTTTTGGGCGTTTAACGCCCAAATGCTGCTTCTCCTGGGCGTTCAACGCCCAGCTGTTGCTTCTTTCTGGAGTTGAACGCCAGGAACTCCTTCGTCATTGGGCATTTTTCTGAACGCCCAGGACACTGTAAATCTGGCGTAGAACGCCCAGAAGGTGCCTCTTTCTGGCGTTGAACGCCCAGAAGGTGCCTCTTTCTGGCGTTTTCGCACTAGTGAGCTTCCATTTGCTGCTTTTATCCTTTGAATCCTTCTATAACTCTGTGACCTCAAGCAATTGCTATTTTACCTTGAAGATACTTGACATATACCTATAAAAATCAATTAATTAACAAATAAACTTTGTAAATGGCTGGGTTGCCTCCCAGCAAGCGCTTCTTTATTGTCTTTAGCTGGACTATTACTGAGCTTTAATCAAGTCTCAGTTTTGAGCATTCTTGCTCAAAATTGCTTTCGAGATAATGTTTAACTCTCTGTCCATTAACAATGAACTTTTTGTTAGACTCATTATCCTGAAGCTCTACGTATCCATATGGTGACACACTTGTAATCACATATGGTCCTCTCCACCGGGATTTCAATTTCCCGGGAAATAATCTGAGCCTAGAATTAAATAGTAGAACTTTCTGCCCTGGCTCAAAGACTCTGGATGACAGTTTCTTATCATGCCATCTTTTTGCTTTCTCTTTGTAAATTTTTGCATTCTCGAAAGCATTGAGTCTAAATTCCTCTAGCTCATTTAATTGAAGCAATCATTTTTCTCCAGTTAACTTGGCATCAAGGTTTAGGAATCTGGTAGCCCAGTAGGCCTTATGTTCCAGTTCTACTGGCAAGTGACATGCCTTTCCATAAACAAGCTGGTATGGAGAGGTCCCTATAGGGGTCTTGAATGCTGTTCTGTATGCCCACAAAGCATCATCCAAGCTTCTTGCCCAATCCCTTCTACGGTTAATCACAGTCCGTTCCAGGATTCTTTTAAGTTCTCTGTTAGA
>NC_029774.3:92084223-92087209 GCF_000817695.3 Arachis duranensis | reverse complement strand
AATGAGTGCCCCCATCACTGATTAATACTCTAGGGGTACCAAATCTGCTGAAGATGTGTTTATGGAGGAATTTTAGCACTGTCTTAGTGTCATTAGTGGGTGTTGCAATAGCTTCCACCCATTTGGATACATAATCCACTACCACCAGAATGTAAGTGTTTGAGTATGATGGTGGGAAAGGCCCCATGAAGTCAATACCCCATACATCAAACAACTCAATCTCCAAGATCCCTTATTAAGGCATGGCATAACTATGAGGTAGATTGCCAGATCTTTGGCAACTGTCACAGTTAAGTACAAACACTCGGGAGTCTTTATAGAGAGTAGGCCAGTAGAAGCCACATTGGAGGACTCTTGTGGCTGTTCGCTCATTTCCAAAATGTTCTCTATACTGTGATCTATGGCAATGCCAGAGGATCTTCTGTGCTTCTTCTTTAGGCACACATCTATGAATTACTCCGTCTGCACATCTCTTGAAGAGATATGGTTTATCCCAAAAATAGTACTTTGCATCCGTGATCAAATTTTTTGATTGCTGCCTACTGTACTCTTTGGGTATGAATCTCACTGCCTTGTAGTTTGCAATGTCTGCAAACCATGGCACTTTCTGGATGGCAAAGAGTTGCTCATCCAGAAATTTTTCAGAGATCTCAGTAAGAGGAAGGGACGCCCCTTCTACTGGTTCTATTCGGGACAGGTGATCCGCTACTTGATTCTCTATCCCTTTTCTGTCTCTTATTTCTATATCAAACCCTTGTAGAAGCAACACCCATCTTATGAGTCTGGGTTTTGAATCTTGCTTTGTGAGTAGATATTTAAGAGCATAATGGTCAGTGTACACAATCACTTTTGATCCCACTAAATAGGATCTGAACTTGTCAGTGGCGTAAACCACTGCAAGTAGCTCTTTTTCTGTGGTTGTGTAGTTTTTTTGTGCGTCATATAAAACACGACTGGCATAGTAAAGGACATGCAGAAGCTTGTCATGCCTCTGTCCCAATACTGCACCAATGGCATGGTCACTCGCATCACACATTAGTTCAAATGGTAATGTCTAGTTTGGTGCAGAGATGATTGGGGCACGTGGTCGCGTGGGAGGCCATACTTCCCATTCGACACGGACGTGTCAGCGACGCGGTCGCGTGGGTCGATATGTGCCATTAGCACGCCTCCAGCCACGCTCCTACGTGACTCTATGTTCACTTTTAATTTTCCTTTCTCTCCAAGCGACGCGGACGCGTCGCTGATGCGATCGCGTCGCGTAGCGAAATTTTTTTTATATGCATGAACAATGCAGAATGCAGTGATTAATATGAGTGCTATGCATGATTCCAGGTTTACTAAAGTAAAATGAAAAGGAAATAAAAATAAAAACAAATAATGATGAAATAAACTGAAAAAGAAACGACCAAACCATGGTGGGTTGTCTCCCACCTAGCACTTTTAGTTAGAGTCCTTAAGTTGGACATTGGAGGAGCTTCTGGTTAGGGTGGCTTATGTTTAAATTCGTCCAAAAATTTCCACCAGTGCTTGGAATGCCAATAGCCTCCAGGGTCCCAAACTAGGCATGTGAAGCTTCTGAACAGCTTCAAACAGATTTTTAGGTTTCCAGGGTGATAAATGTCAGAATAAACTCCAGGATTCCAAGACTTGCTTTTAAATCCGCCTTCGTTTTGATTTGTAAGTTTCCATTCGGGCGGGTTAAAAAGTAGAATCTCACCGTGGTGACCAAACGTTCTCCGTGATCCATGCAATTGAGCATGATACCAATTCGTGTACTTCGAGGTGAAGCGTGGAACTTTATTGAATCTTGTGCACCAGCTCTGAGTACGAGCCATTTCCCTTTTACTCTTAAAGTAGCAGAGAGCTCTAAGCTGGCCATCTGTTTCAAGTAAACCATATTCAAGTGAATAAGTAAAGTCATGAGTTAAGGATTGTACCCACTTGAAGCTTGTATTAGGTGGTAGTGGCCTTGGGATAGGTGTTTCTGGTGGTTCTGTAAGTTCTACTCCCTTATGCTCTTCTGTGAATTCCTCCACTTCCTTGCAAAGATCTTCAATTGTATCTGTGTCCTGGTCAAAGTCTTCCGTGTCTTCCTCATCACTCAAGTCATAGATTGGAGGTTGAGAGAAATCTACCTCCGCATCATCTTCATATTCACTTGGGGAAGATTCTTCAATCTCAGAGAATTCACTTGCGGACGCAAGTTCATCACCAAGAGAGCTAGACTTGTGAATATCACCATCAAGGGAATTTGCTTCTTAGATTATTCTGTCTAATTCCTCATAAACGACTTGCCTTGGAGATTGTACAGTATCTTCCTTAGCATCAACTGTAGCATCCTGGACGGAGTTTTCCTCAATTCTGGATTCCTAAGGAAGTTTAGCATCGCCTAGATCTTCAACCAACTCTTCTTCTTGAACAATGACAGCTTCTTCCACTTGTTCTAGTACGAATTCATTCTCTGCCTTGTCCACTGGAGTCTCTAGTATTTCTTTCATGCTACGCTCTTCATCGGGTTGTCCACATGAAGCTGTGGTTGATCCTTGTATATTTGAGCGTTTAGTGGCCTATTGGATTAGTGCGTGCTCCAGTTGTTGAATGGTTGTTTGAAATTTAGTTATTGTTTCTTTTAGACGATCTTCTGCTTCGTGGTTTGCTGGACTTAGACATGATACATAGGGAAGTGGTAATGACTGGGAACGATTGGATTGGTATTGGGGTAAGGAAGGATCATATGATGGCGAATGGTGAAGAGAAGCTTGTGAGTGTGGTGGTTCGAGGTTATGTTGAAAGGACGGTTTGTATGCACAGGGTGGGGCTTGTTGGTAGTTACAAGGTTGTCCACCATGTCTTTCAGCTGAGTATGCGCGGTAGAATGGTCTTTGTGCAGGATATCTCGGAGGGTGTTGCTGCTAAAAGGGTTGATTAGATCCTCTTGGTTCCATCCATCCTTGATTGGTCTGACCTTGATGCACATTCCTGC
>NC_029774.3:92075828-92084160 GCF_000817695.3 Arachis duranensis | reverse complement strand
AAATTGTTAACCGAGTATTCAAACCTCGGGTCGTCTTCTCAAGGAACTGCGAGGAAGTATGTTCTTATTATTGGTTATAAAGGTTGTAATCGGGGTTTAGAAGGTGAGAAGCAAGTAATTTAAATGATGAGTGAATTAAATGGCAATTAAAAATAAATAATAATTGTAAAACAACTTTTGGCAAGATAAGGGAATTTAGAGGTCTAACTTAGTTATCTCTCTCAACTATAATAAAAGTTGAATCTAAACTCCACTTGGTCAACCTTTACCAGGGCAAAGGAAAGTCAAGGGACTAATTAAATTGACCTTTGAATCCTAATTATTTCCTAAGAAAAGGTTGGGATTATTTAGGTTCAGCTCAATTAGCAAGATAACGATTATTAATTACGTTGAGCTTAATAACTGTTGAGTTACTAAATTCTTAATCAGAACCAAAAGGGAAAAAAAGTAAAATTGCTGGAATAATAAAAATATCCTTGGATGAGAAGCAATGGTAATTTAATTCAAAGAGAATAATTATAAACTGAAAATACCTCAATTATCATTAAATAAAAATGTCATCAACAGCCAATTGGGCAACATCAATCAAACATAATAAAGGTTTCAGAGTAATCAAAATATAAAAGAGAAATTAAATAGTAGAGTCACTCTAGAAAGAGAAGTCCTAAATCCTAAGAGAGAGAGAGAGAGAGAGGAGAGAACCTCTCTCAAAACTAAATCTAAATCATGGAAAAGTAAATTATGTAAAGCCCTCTCTATGAATGGATGCATTCCCCCACTTTATAGCCTCTAATCTGTATTCTCTAGGCCGAAAACTGGGTTAGAAACAGCCCATAAATCACTTCCAGTGCTTTCTGGTCCGTACAGGTTGCGAAAAAGTGACGCGGCCGCGTCGTCCATGCGACCGCGCGGATTGGGTGTTGGCCAGGTCACGCGTCTGCGTGACCCACGCGTTTGCGTCGCCTGGCATCAGGGCAACTATGGCAAATTATATATCAAATCGAAGCCCCGGACGTTAGCTTTCCAACGCAACTAGAACCGCGTTGTTTGGACCTCTGTAGCTAAAGTTATAGCCGTTTGAGTGCGAAGAGGTCAGGCTGGACAGTTTAGCAGTTTCTCCAACTTCTTGCATTCCTTTCACTTTTGCATGCTTCCTTTCCATCCTCTGAGCCATTCCTGCCTTTATAATATCTGAAAACACTTAACACACATATCAAGGCATCTAATGGTAATAAGAGAGGATTAATAATAAGCAAATATAATATAAAAGAAGCATGTTTTCAATCATAGCATAAAATCAGGAAGGAAAATGTAAAACATGCGAATTGTATGAATAAGTGAGTAAAGAGTTGATAAAAACCACTCAATTGAGCACAAGATAAATCATAAAATAGTGGTTTATCACCTCCTTCTGCACCACCTCCTTCATGGCTGGATTCAGCCGCCTTTGTGGTTGAACCACAGGCTTGGCGTCACCCTCCAATAGGATCTTGTGAATGCATCTGGCTGGGCTAATGCCCTTAAGATCACTGATCGACCACCCAAGAGCTGTCTTGTGTGTCCTTAGCACTTGAATTAGTGCTTCCTCTTCCTGTGGCTCTAAGGTAGAGCTTATGATCACAGGGAAGGTATCACCTTCTCCCAGAAATGCATATTTCAGGGATGGTGGTAATGGTTTGAGCTTGGGTTTAGGAGGTTTCTCCTCTTCCTGAGGTATTTTCAGAGGTTCTATTATTCTCTCTGATTCCTCCAGATCATATTGAACATCTTTAAAAATGTCCTCTAGCTCTGATTCGAGACTCTCAGTCATATTGACCTCTTTTACCAGAGAGTCAATAATATCAATGCTCATGCAGTCATTTGGGGTGTCTGGATGCTGCATAGCTTTGACAACATTTAACTTGAACTCATCCTCATTGACTCTCAAGGTTACTTCCCCTTTTTGGACGTCAATAAGGGTTCGGCCAGTTGTTAGGAAAGGTCTTCCTAGAATGAGAGTTACACTCTTGTGCTCCTCCATTTCCAGCACCACAAAGTAAGTAGGAAAGACAAATGGCCCAACCTTGACAATCATGTCTTCAATCATGCCTGATGGGTATTTAATGGAGCCATCAGCAAGTTCGAGACATATCCGGGTTGGTTTGACTTCTTTAGTCAACCCAAGCTTTTTGATAGTAGATGCAGGTATTAGGTTGATACTTGCCCCAATATCACATAGAGCTTGCTTGGTACAAGTACCCTCTAATGTGCATGGTATCATAAAGCTTCTGGGATCTTTAAGCTTCTCAGGTAAGCTTTTCACAATGACTGCACTGCATTCTTCAGTGAGGTAAACTTTTTCATCTTCCCTTCAATCCTTCTTATGACTTAAGATCTTTTTCATGAACTTAGCATAAGAGGGTATTTGCTCAAGTGCCTCTACAAATGGAATCTTTATTTCAAGAGTCCTGAGATAGTCTGCAAAGCATGCAAATTGCTTATCCTGTTCTGCTTGGCGGAGATTCTGAGGATAAGGCATTTTGGCTTTGTATTCCTCAACCTTATTTACTGCAGGTTTATTGCCTACAGATGTGGGTTGGGACACCTTTTTAGAAGGGTTATTATCAGCACTTGTATGTGTCTGATCCCCCACTGGCATTTGAATGCCAGGGGTGGAAGTTGGAGTGGTGTTAGACGCCAACCCCTTACCTGTTTCTGGCGTTTGAACGCCAGAACTGTGCTTCCTTTGGGCGTTCAACACCAACTCCTTGCTTGTTTTTGGCATTGAACGCCAGGACTGAGCATGGGTTGGGCGTTCAACGCCAGCTTCCCACCCATTTTCTGGTGTTTGAGCGCCAGAATTATTCCTTTCTGGGCTCTTACTATTCTCAGATGGATTTTGGGTGGTTTGCTCATTTCTTGGCTTGCTGCTATCTTGAAGTGGGGTATTTAATGTTTTTCCACTTCTTAATTGAACTGCTTGGTACTCTTCTGTTATTTGTTTTGATAGTTGTTGTTCTGTTTGCTTCAACTGTACTTCCATATTCATATTAGCCATTCTTGTTTCTTGTAATATCTCCTTTAATTCGGCTAACTGTTTTGTTCGAAAGTCTAATTGATGATTGAATTTAGTAGCTTGATCTGCAGGACTGAGTTCAGCAGTTACTGTTTTAGCCTCTTCTTTCATGGAAGATTCACTGCTTAGGTACAGATGCTGATTTCTGGCAACTGTATCAATGAGCTCTTGAGCTTCTTCTATTGTTTTTCTCATGTGTATAGATCTACCAGCTGAGTGGTCTAGAGAAATATGAGCTCTTTCTGTAAGCCCATAGTAGAAGATGTCTAACTGCACCCACTCTGAAAACATTTCAGAGGGGCATTTTCTTAGCATGTCTCTGTATCTCTCCCAAGCATCATAAAGAGATTCATTATCTCCTTGTTTGAAGTCTTGGATGCTTAGCCTTAGCTGTGTCATCCGTTTTGGAGGAAAATAGTGATTCAGGAATTTTTCTGACAGCTGTTTCCATGTCTTTATGCTGTCCTTAGGTTGGTTATTTAACCACCTCTTAGCTTGGTCTTTTACAGCAAATGGAAATAGTAACAATCTGTAGACATCCTGATCTACATCCTTATCATGTACTGTGTCAGCGATTTGTAAAAACTGTGCCAGAAACTCTGTAGGTTCTTCCTATGGAAGACCGGAATGAGCTGAGGATTCAACTCAAAATTACTAACTCCAATAGAGGGTATACATATACTACTCCCATATGAAGCAGCAGTGGGGTTAGCATATGACCCCAGAGTCCTTCTGGACTGTTCATTTCGACTTAGGTCCATGATGGAGAAAGGGAGATGACTTGGATTTATTTTATTTAATTTATTATAAAAAAATTGATTTTCGAAAGAATAAAATAAATTAAAATAAAAACTGAAATAATTAGAAAAGATAATTTTTTTTGAATTTTAAATTTTATGATGAAAGAGAAAAACACACAAAAGGCACAAGACTTAAAATTTTTAGATCTAATGCTCCTTGTTTTCGAAAATTTTGGAGGGAAAACACCAAGGAACACCAAACTTAAAATTTTAAGATCAAAACACAAAGAAGGCTCAAGAACACTTTGAAGATTCACAAGAACAACAAGAACAAAAGAAAGAACACCAAACTTAAAATTTTTAGAAAACTTCAATAAAATTTTCGAAAATTATAAAAAGATTAACAATAAACACACCAAACTTAAAGTTTGGCACAAGATTCAATCAAAGAAAAATTATTTTTGAAAGAGATTTTAAAAAGAAGATACCCAATTACCAAGAACACAAACCAATGCTCTAGCCAATTGAGCTGTAAATGTAACACTTGTTTTGAAGATGTATATTTTTTTGGAAGACTAATGCTTTGGAAAAGCAGAAGAAAAACAAGAAAAGACACAGAACAAGAAAAACTAAAGATCAAACAAGAAAAATAAACAAGAACAACTTGAAGATCAAGGAAGAATGAAGAACACAAATTCGAAAAATTAAAAGGAAAATATAAAATATGCAATTGACACCAAACTTAGAACAAAACACTAAACTCACGAAAAAAATTGAAAATTGATAAAAAAAATAATAATTTTGAAGATTTTTGAAAAGAAAATAAAGGACTCAGATTTAATGACTCTGTAGCAACAATACTCTATTCCTAATCTAAGCAACAAAATAAACCTTTAGTTGTTCGAACTCAAACAATCTCCGACAACGGTGCCAAAAACTTGGTGCACGAAATTGCAATCACACTTTTGCAATCCGCACAACTAACCAGCAAGTGCACTGGGTCGTCCAAGTAATACCTTACGTGAGTAAGGGTCGAATCCCACGGAGATTGTTGGCTTGAAGCAAGCTATGGTTATTTTATTATTCTTAGTTAGGATACCAATTATGATTATTAGTTGACTTGCAAATGAACAAAAGGACATGGATTAAGTAATATAAAGTTGGAATAAAAATAGTAAATAATGTTGGAAAATTCGAAATACTTATTATGCAATTATGGAGAATATGTTGGAGTTTTAGAGATGCTTTGTCTTCTGAATTTCAGCTTTTCTCTTGTACTCCTCTTCACACACGTAAGGCTCCTTCCATGGCAAGATGTATGTAGGGTGTCACCGTTGTCAATGGCTACTTCCCATCCTCTCAGTGAAAATGGTCCAAATGCTCTGTCACAGCATGACTAATCATCTGTTGGTTCTCGATCATGTAGGAATAGAATCTATTGATTCTTTTGCGTCTGTCACTACGCCCAACAATTACGAGTTTGAAGCTCGTCACAGCCATTCAATCCTTGAATCCTACTTGGAATACCACAGACAGGGTTTAGACTTTCCGAATTCTCATGAATGCCGCCATCAATTCTAGCTTATACCACGAAGGTTCTGATTAAGGAATCTAAGAGATACTCATTCAATCTAATGTAGAACGGAGGTGGTTGTCAGGCACACATTCATGGATTGAGAAAGGTGATGAGTGTCACGGAACATCACCTTCTTCATGGTGAAGCGCAAATGAACATCTTAGATAAGAACAAGCGTGTTTGAATGGAAAACAGAGATAATTGCATTAATTCATCGAGACGCTGCAGAGCTCCTCACCCCCAAAAATGGAGTTTAGAGACTCATTCCGTCAAAGAGTATAAAATTCAGATCTAAAAAATGTCATGAGATACAAAATAAGTCTCTAAAAGTTGTTTATATACTAAACTAGTAACCTAGGTTTACAGAAAATGAGTAAACTAAGATGGATAGTGCAGAAATCCACTTCTGGGACCCACTTGGTGTGTGCTGGGGCTGAGACTTAAGCTTCTCATGTGCTTGGGCTGTTTCTGGAGTTGAACGCCAAGTTGTAATGTGTTTTTGGCATTCAACTCTAGTTCGTGACGTGTTTCTGGCGCTGAACGCCAGATTGCAACATGGAACTGGCGTTGAACGCCAGTTTACGTCATCTATCTTCGCACAAAGTATGAATTATTATATATTGCTGGAAAGCCCTGGATGTCTACTTTCCAACCCAATTAAGAGCGCACCAATTGGACTCCTGTAGCTCCAAAAAATCCATTCCGAGTGCAGGGAGGTCAGAATTCAACAACATCAGCAGTCCTTTTTCAGCCTAAATCAGATTTTTGCTCAGCTCCCTCAATTTCAGTCAGAAAATACCTGAAATCACAGAAAAACACACAAACTCATAGTAATGTCCAAAATTATGATTTTTGCTTGAAAACTAATATAATTCTATAAAAAAATAATTAAAACATGCTAAAATCTACGTGAAATAACCCCCAAAAAGCGTATAAAATATCCGCTCATCAAACGCCCACTAGGGAGTGTCCACGCTACTTCCTTGCTCCCTTGGGGACAAACAAACAATCTGATGATTACTACGCTGTCAATAGGATACTCTCACTAGAGCATGCAGAGATTGAACATCAAGGCACTGGAAGGAAGGTAACTTTGAGAGGAGACAAACTGAGACATCACAATCATCAACCACCTTAATAAGGGTCCAATGTCAAGCTAGTGACAATAAAGAAGCGCTTGTTAGGAGGCAACCCAACCAGAGGTAGTTTTTCTTTCATAGCTATTTCAATAAAAAGGTTGAGTAGTTTTTTATGTATTACAAGGAGCTAAGTTTGGTGTGCACACCAAAATAATTTAAGGGAGAGTGAAGGATGCTAAGTTTGGTGTTCCACCAAAAATCTCATTTAAAAACACATTTTCACCTTCTGCATAAAGGGTTGCTAGCTCCAAGCAATTAGAGAAACTACTTAACCATTATCGGTTTTCTAGTTTTTAGTTATATTGCCTTTAGCAAAGACAAAAGGGTCACATATGGTTAACTTGATACATAAGAAACATTGGCAAGGGACTAAGTTTGGTGTTCACACACCAAAGTAAGTTCAAAAACCACAATCAATCCATGCATGCTAACCATTTGCTTAAGGGCTTGAAAAACAAGCAACTTTTGAGGATTATGCAGGACGACACTCAACCCTTGAAGAAGGTCTGCATCATCACAAAAAAAGGGATACAACCGAAGGAAAGATGAGAGACAGTCCCAACAGGTTGTATTGAATACTTGATTCTTGTTGTTGTGAAGTGTTTTAACTTAGAGATTCCTACATGTCTTGCTAAAGTGTTCAATTAGGTGTAAGTGTAGATATTTGCTAAGAATACTAGGATCTGCATATTATGCTTGTCATTTCTCATTAGCTTGAAGTTTGTTTTGTTTCACTTCTGCATAAATAAAAGAAAAATGTTTGAAACAAGAAAGTGATTGTCCAATGTTGTAGAAGTTAGAATGAAATTCAGTGGTGGTATTTGCTTGATTTAATGGCTAGCTCAAATAACAAAAGCTGTATAATAACATGTTCTTTGAAGTGTGAATTAGTTTGCTGCTATAAATTCTGTTAATTAATGAAATTCCCTTGAGAATGAAGCAAAACAAAAAGAAAAAAAAAAGAGAAAAGCCAAGAGGAGGCAAAGAAACAAACAATAAGGCTAGAATCCAATAGCTTGGACCCTAGGACATATGCCTGTGGTGTTTTTGTACTGGGATATGCTTAGACAAGTAGGTTCTGAGGAATATTTTGAAACTTGGCCACGCACTTAGATCAACTGATCTGTGATTGCCAACCGAAAGTCCACTATCAAGAGCAACCTAGCTACAAAGCATTTAGTGATCCAAAGAGATGCTGTGGTGAAGGAGTGTTGAGATAAATTAAGCCAAAAGGCTGCTGCAACACTTGCCACCAAGCTTCATTAATAAATAAGCTCTCTAAGCAAAATAAAGAAATAAAAAGTTAGCAGGGGATCAATCAAAAAGCAAGGGAGCTGATGAGCGGATATTTTATAAGCTTTTTGGGGGTAATTTCATGTAGATTTTAGTATGTTTTAATTAGTTTTTAGTAGAATATTATTAGTTTTTAGGAAAAAATCATATTTCTGGACTTTACTATGAGTTTGTGTATTTTTCTGTGATTTCAGGTATTTTCTGGCTGAAATTGAGGGAGTTGAGCAAAAATCTGAGTTAGGCTGAAAAAGGACTGCTGATGCTGTTGGATCCTGACCTCCATACACTCGGAATGGATTTTTTGGAGCTACAGGAGTCCAATTGACGCGCTCTCAACGGCGTTGAAAGGTAGACATCCAGGGCTTTCCAGCAATATATAATAGTTCATACTTTGCATGAAGATAGACGACGTAACTTGGCATTGAATGCCAAGTACATGCTGCTGTCTGGAGTTAAACGCCAGAAAAACGTCATGATCCGGAGTTGAACGCCCAAAACACGTTATAACTTGGAGTTCAACTCCAAGAAA
>NC_029774.3:92075444-92075683 GCF_000817695.3 Arachis duranensis | reverse complement strand
ACTTAAACATGAAGAAGGTGATGATCCGTGACACTCATCACCTTCCTCAATCCATGAATGTGTGCCTGACAAACACCTCCGTTCTACATCAGATTGAATGAGTATCTCTTACCTTCCTTAATCAGAATCTTCGTGGTATAAGCTAGAACTGATGGCGGCTTGAGGATCCGGAAAGTCTAAACCTTGTCTGTGGTATTCCGAGTAGGATTCAAGGATTGAATGGCTGTGACGAGCTTCAA
>NC_029774.3:92072366-92075315 GCF_000817695.3 Arachis duranensis | reverse complement strand
ATCTGGACCGTTTTCACTGAGAGGATGGGAAGTAGCCACTGACAATGGTGACACCCTACATACAGCTTGCCATGGAAGGAGCCTTGCGTGTGGAAAAGGATTTCAAGGTAGAGTTGAAGTTCAGAGGACAAAGCAACTTCAAAACCCCAACATATTCTTCATTAATAAAGTAACAATTCTTATTCCAAATACTTTGACTTCTTACAATTAAATCCAATTAATCTATTTGGCATTCTGACTAAGATTAATAAAATAAACATAGTCTGCTTCGAACCAATAATCTCCGTGGGATCGACCCTTACTCGCGTAAGGTATTACTTGGACGACTCAGTGCACTTGCTGGTTAGTTGTACGGATCACAAATTCGTGCACCAAGTTTTTGGTGCCGTTGCCGGGGATTGTTCGAGTTTGAACAACTAAAGGTTTATTTTATTTCTTAGATTAGGAATAATTTATTTCTATTGTTATTGAGTCATTAAATCTTGATAGAATAGTTTCTTTTCAAAAATATTATTTTTCTTAATTAATTGTGATTTTTCGTGAGTCTAGTGTCTTGTTTTAAGTTTGGTGTTAATTGCACATTTTATATTTTTCTTTAAATTTTTGAACTTGTATTCTTTGTTCTTCATTGATCTTCAAGTTGTTCTTGTTTATTTTTCTTGTTTGATCTTGAGTTTTTCTTGTTTTGTGTCTTTTCTTATTTTTCTTGTACTTTTTCAAAACATTAACTTTCAAAAATTTATACTTTTATCCATAAATATAATACATCTTTAAAATCAACATTGAAGTTACTGCCCAATTGGCTGGAGCATTAGTAGTTGTTCTTGATAATTGGGTATCTTCTTTAAAATCTTTTTCAAAAATAATTTTTCTTTGATTAAATCTTGTGCCAAACTCCAAGTTTGGTGTTTTCTTGTTAATTTTTCTTTAATTTTCGAAAATTTATCTTGGTTTTCTAAAAATTTTAAGTTTGGTGTTCTTTCTTTTGTTCTTGGTGTTCTTGAGTCTTTCTTGTGTTTTGATCTTAAAATTTTTAAGTTTGGTGTTCCTTGGTGTTTTCCCTCCAAAAATTTTCGAAAATTAAGGAGCATTAGATCTAAAAATTTTAAGTCTTGTGTCTTTTGTGTGTTTTTCTCTTTCATCATAAAATTCAAAATTCAAAAAAATATCTTTCCTAACTAATTTTAAACTACATTTTCGAAAATTTTATATAAAAATTCAGATTTCAATTTCAAAATATTTTCAATTTCTTTTATTTATTTCGTTTTTATTTTATTTTATAAAATAAATTTTTTATAAAATAAATAATATCAACATACATATCATCTCCTTTATTCCATCATGGAACTAATTCCTGAATCACTATTTTCCTCCAAAACGGATGACACAGCTAAGGCTGAGCATCCAAGGCTTCAAACAAGGAGATTATGAATCCCTTTATGATGCTTGGGAGAGATACAGAGAGATGCTGAGAAAATTCCCCTCTGAAATATTTTCAGAGTGGGTGCAATTAGACATCTTCGACTATGGGCTTACAGAAAAAGCTCAGATTTCTCTAGACCACTCAGCTGGTGGATCTATACATATGAGAAAAACAATTGAAGAAGCTCAAGAGCTTATTGATACAGTTGCCAGAAATCAGCATCTGTACCTAAGCAATGAATCTTCCATGAAAGAAGAAGCTAAAAAAGTAACTGTTGAACTCAGTCCTGTAGATCAGGCTAATGAATTCAATCCGCAATTAGACTTTCTAACCCAGCAGCTAGCCGAATTCAAAGAAATACTACAAGAAACAAGAATGGCTAACAGGAATATGGAAGTACAGTTAAAGCAAACAGAAAAGCAACTGTCAAAACAAATAGCAGAAGAATGCCAAGCAGTTCAATTAAGAAGTGGGAAAACATTAAATACCTCACTTCAAAGCAGCAAGAAGCCAAGAAATGAACAAATGACCAATCAAAATCCTTCTGAGGACAATCAGAGCCCAGAGAGGAACAATACTAGTGCTGAACGCCCAGACCATGCTCATTCCTGGCGTTCAACGCCAGAATCAAGCATGAATCCGGCATTGAACGCCTAAAGGGAGCATAGTTCTGGCGTTTAGACGCCAGTAACAGATAAGGAGTTGGTGTCTAACGCCACTCCAGCTTCCACCCCTGGCATTCAAACGCCAGTGGGGGGTCAGTCACATACAAGTGCTGATAACAACCTTTCTAAAAAGGCTTCCCAACCCACTTCTGTAGGCAATAAACCTGCAGCAACTAAGGTTGAGGGATATAAAGCCAAAATGCCTTATCCTCAAAAACTCCGCCAAGCGGAATAGGATAAGCAATTTGCTCGCTTTGCAGACTATCTCAGGACTCTTGAAATAAAGATTCCATTTGCAGAAGCACTTGAGCAAATACCCTCTTATGATAAGTTCATGAAAGAGATCTTAAGTCATAAGAAGGATTGGAGGGAAACTGAAAAAGTCTACCTCACTGAAGAATGCAGTGCAGTCATTCTGAAAAGCTTACCTGAGAAGCTTAAGGATTCCGGGAGCTTTATGATACCATGCACATTAGAGGGTAATTGCACCAAGCAAGCTTTATGTGATCTTGGGGCAAGTATCAACCTAATACCTGCATCTACTATCAGAAAGCTTGGTTTGATTGAAGAAATCAAACCAACCCGGATATGTCTTCAACTTGCTGATGGCTCCATTAAACACCCATCAGGCGTGATTGAAGACATGATTGTCAAGGTTGGGCCATTTGCCTTTCCTACTGACTTTGTGGTGCTGGAAATGGAGGAGCACAAGAGTGCAACCCTCATTCAAGGAAGACCTTTCCTAACAATTTTCCGAACCCTCATTGACGTCCAAAAAGGGGAAGTAACCCTAAGAGTCAATGAGGAGGAGTTCAAGTTGAATGTTGTCAAAGCCATGCAACATCCAGACACCCCAAATGA
>NC_029774.3:92071802-92072092 GCF_000817695.3 Arachis duranensis | reverse complement strand
ATCCTGTAATCATAAGCTCTACCTTAGAGCCACAGGAAGAGGAAGCACTAATTCAAGTGCTAAGGACATACAAGACAGCTCTTGGGTGGTCCATCAGTGATCTGAAGGGCATTAGCCCAGCCAGATGCATACACAAGATCCTATTAGAGGGTGACGCCAAGCCAGTGGTCCAACCACAAAGGCGGCTGAACCCAGCCATGAAGGAAGTTGTGCAGAAGGAGGTCACTAAGTTACTAGAGGCTGGGATTATTTATCCTATTTCTGATAGCCCCTGGGTAAGCCCTGTCCAA
>NC_029774.3:92071009-92071733 GCF_000817695.3 Arachis duranensis | reverse complement strand
GCCATTGCTAAACCTGTTTCTTCCACCATTATTGTTGTTGAAACCTTGTTGAGGTCTCTATTGATCCTTCCATGAGAGATTTGGATGATTTCTCCATAAAGGATTATAGGTGTTTCCATAGGGTTCTCTGATGAGCGGATATTTTATACGCTTTTTGGGGGTAATTTCATGTAGATTTTAGTATGTTTTAATTAGATTTTAGTAGAATATTATTAGTTTTTAGGCAAAAATCATATTTTTGGACTTTACTATGAGTTTGTGTGTTTTTCTGTGATTTCAGGTAATTTCTGGCTGAAATTGAGGGAGCTGAGCAAAAATCTGAGTTAGGCTGAAAAAGGACTGCTGATGCTGTTGGATCCTGACCTCCCTGCACTCGAAATGGATTTTCTGGAGCTACAGGAGTCCAATTGACACGCTCTCAACGGCGTTGAAAGGTAGACATCCAGGGCTTTCCAGCAAAATATAATAGTCCATACTTTGCGCGAAGATAGACGACGTAACTTGGCGTTGAACGCCAAGTACATGCTGCTGTCTGGAGTTAAACGCCAGAAACACGTCATGATCCGGAGTTGAACGCCCAAAACACGTTATAACTTGGAGTTCAACTCCAAGAAAACTCTCAGCTCGTGGATAGCTTTAGTCTCAGCCCCAGCACACACCAAGTGGGCCCCAGAAGTGGATTTCTGCATCAATTATCTTAGTTTACTCATATTCTGTAAACCTA
>NC_029774.3:92041718-92070860 GCF_000817695.3 Arachis duranensis | reverse complement strand
GTTGGGGGTGAGGAGCTCTGCAGCGTCTCGATGAATTAATACAATTACCTTTGTTTTCCATTTAAACACGCTTGTTCCTATCTAAGATGTTCATTCACACTTAAACATGAAGAAGGTGATGATCCGTGACACTCATCACCTTCCTCAATCCATGAACGTGTGCCTGACAAACACCTCCGTTCTACATCAGATTGAATGAGTATCTCTTACCTTCCTTAATCAGAATCTTTGTGATATAAGCTAGAACTGATGGCGGCCACTCTTGAGGATCCGGAAAGTCTAAACTTTGTCTGTGGTATTCCGAGTAGGATTCAAGGATTGAATGGCTGTGATGAGCTTCAAACTCGCGATTGCTGGGCGTGATGACAAACGCAAAAAGATCAATGGATCCTATTCCAACATGATCGAGAACCAACAGCTAATTAGCTGTGCTGTGACAGAGCATCTGGACCATTTTCACTGAGAGGATGGGAGGTAGCCACTGACAATGGCGACACCCTACGTACAGCTTGCCATGGAAGGAGCCTTGCGTGTGGAAAAGGATTTCAAGGAAGAGTTGAAGTTCAGAGGACAAAGCATCTTCAAAACCCCAACATATTCTTCATTAATAAAGTAACAATTCTTATTCAAAATACTTTGACTTCTTACAATTAAATCCAATTAATCTATTTGGCATCCTGACTAAGATTAATAAAATAAACATAGTCTGCTTCGAACCAATAATCTCCGTGGGATCGACCCTTACTCGCGTAAGGTATTACTTGGACGACCCAGTGCACTTGCTGGTTAGTTGTACGGATCACAAATTCTGGACTTTACTATGATTTTGTGTGTTTTTTTGTGATTTCAGGTATTTTCTGGCTGAAATTGAGGGACCTGAGCAAAAATTTGATTCAGAGGCTGAAAAGGACTGCAGATGCTGTTGGATTCTGACCTCCCTGCACTCGAAGTAGATTTTCCGGAGCTGCAGAAGCCCAATTGGTGCTCTCTCAATTGCGATGGAAAGTAGACATCCTGGAATTTCCAGAAATGTATAATAGTCCATACTTTGCCCGAGATTTGATGGCCCAAACAGGCGTTCCAAGTCAACTCAAGAATTCTGGCGTAAAACGCCGGAACTGGCACAAGAATGGGAGTTAAACGCCCAAACTGGCACAAAAGCTGGCGTTTAACTCCAAGAAAAGTCTCTACACATAGAAGCTTCAATGCTCAGCCCAAGCACACACCAAGTGGCCCTGGTAGTGGATTTTTATGTCATTTACTCATCTTTGTAAACCCTAAGCTACTAGTTCTCTACAAATAGGACATTTTACTATTGTATTTTCATCTTTTGATCATGTTTTTATGATTGAACCCTCTTTGGGAGGCTGGCCATTCGGCCATGCCTAGACCTTGTTCTTATGTATTTTCAACGGCGGAGTTTCTACACACCATAGATTAAGGTGTGGAGCTCTGCTGTACCTCGAGTAGTAATGCAATTACTATTGTTCTTCTATTCAATTCGCTTCAAACTCCTGAAGGCTGGGCATTAGTGACAGATGCAAAAAAATCAATGGACTCTATTCCAACCTGATTGAGAACCGACAGATGATTAGCCGTGCTGTGACAGAGCGCGTTGAACATTTTCACTGAGAGAACGGGATTGTAGCCACTGACAACGGTGATGCTCAACATACAGCTTGCCATGGAAAGGAGTAAGAAGGATTGGATAAAGACAGTAGGAAAGCAGAGAGACGAAAGGGACAGAGCATCTCCATACGCTTATCTGAAATTCTCACCAATGAATTACATAAGTATCTCTATCTTTATTTTATGCTTTTTTCATAAATCATTCATAACCATTTGAATCTGCCTGACTGAGATTTACAAGATGACCATAGCTTGCTTCATACCAACAATCTCCGTGGGATCGACCCTTACTCGCGTAAGGTTTATTACTTGGACGACCCAGTGCACTTGCTGGTTAGTTGTGCGAAGTTGTGATAAAGAGTTGGGATTGCAATTGTGCGTACCATGTTGATGGCGCCATTGATGATCACAATTTCGTGCACCAGGGACAAGCAATGTTTAATTTTGTGTTGTGATGACAAGTCATCTTATGCTAGCTTTTCAAGCATTTTTCACTTGTTTCATTAGGTTTTATGCACTTTCTTGCATTATAAGTAAGTGATTTGGAGTGGATTTGCATGGTTATGTCAATTCAACCAACTATCATTTATTTGACACAAAATCATAAGGTTTAAGCTAGAATTAGTTAGCTTTTGAATAATATATAAACCTTGTGAATTTGGTGAAGCTTTGATTGGTTGTTTTGATTACTTGTAGGTGAAGAAATGGTGGAAAAAAGAATTTTTGGCACACTTTTGAAGTTAGAGCACGCTTTGAACCTTAGGCCACATTTTGAAAAGCGTGACCCAGGGCACAAAAGCGTTACGCATTATTCAAGCGCTCAAGCATAGCAAAGGGAGTGCTACGTTTGGTTACATCACCGAGCGCTCCCCTAGAAGGTGTTCCATGAACCATTTTGCCACCAAAAAGCCAAATTGGATCCAATTCTTCACAAAATTTGACAAGCTCACTCCAAACTCTAAAGATTAAAAATAGAAAGTGTATAAATAGGAGTTAGTTTGATTTTTAGAAGACCTTCTTTCGACTTTAGTTGAATTTTTCATTTTCTTTAATTTTAGTTTTCATTGAGAGCTCTAGAACTGAGATTGGATCTGAGTCTTGCTCTCTAATTTTCATTTTACTCTTCCATCTTCTGTTTTGAATTTGGGATTAAGATTGAAGGAATTCTATTTCAATTCTTGATCTGAAATCCATTTCTGTTCTCCTTCAGCATAATTCTGAAAACTAAGGAATTGTATTTAACTTTCATTTGCTGTTTTAATAAAATTTCTTCTGCAAGCTTATTTTTTGTTTCAAGGAAGGAATTGAGATCTAGATCTAATTTCTAGTCTCATTTATCCCCTGAGATCTTCCATTTCTCTTTTAGATTTCATAATTGAGCTAAGTTTACTTTCTATCTTGTTCTTTCAAGTAATTTCCATTTTCTGTTTAAGATCTTCTGCACTTCACTTCATTTTCTACTTCTCTGCTTGATTGCTCTTTACATTTTCTTGCTTAATTTTGAAACCCAGCTCCCCAAATCCCTTTAATCCTTTAGCAATTTAATTTTTACAGCAATTTAGATTCAATAGTTTACATTTCTTGCACTTTAAGCTTCAGCCATTTACATTTCTTGCAATCTAAGTTTCAGTCCTTTACATTACTTGCACTTTAAGATTAAGCTCTTTTACTTCTTCTGCTCTTTAATTTACTGTCAATTCTCCCCATCCCTTTTACTTTCATGCAATTTAGCTTCTGTTAATTACAATTCACTCAAATAATCTATTGCTTGCTTGACTAAATCAACCCCTTAACTAAAATTGCTCAATCCTTTAATCCCTGTGGAATCGACCTTACTCGTGTGAGTAATTACTACTTGATGCGACCCGGTACACTTGCCGGTGAGTTTTGTGTTGGATCTAATTTCCACTCATCAAGTTTTTTCATAATTTTCTAAACCAAAAACACAAACCAAACACGGCCTTCGGTCCATCTCATAATCAACCACAATTCTAGGCCCAAGCAACTTAATCAACAACCAATTCACCACAATCCAACCAATTTTCAGTCACAAACACAAGTAAGAAGGTTTAAACACAATCAAGAAATTACATCAAGTAGAGCAATTAGCAATTAAACATAGTTATTCACATAGGCAATCCAATTACAATATGCACACCTAAATAATATCATATAGATGCATATGATGAATGCCTGCCCTATGGCTGATGAGTCTCATTATCAAGCCAACCCGACAAGTACGGCTGCTAAACCCTGGACTGTCCCCCGTCACGCATCTCCAAGAGTCTATGCATAGCTTTTTCTAATAATAAATTTTTCTCAATGGGGTATCCTTCCCGGGAATTTATACGTGCCCTGTCACCCTTACGACGTAGGGTCAATAGAGTATCGAGTATCAACCTGGAACACGTGGTGGCTTGCCACCACGATACTTTACCCAGGAAAACACGTATCTCATATCAAAGAAGTGCAAAAGCCACATATTCATTCATAATCATTCATTCATTATCATTTTCGCACTTCATTAACAATCCATACCAAGTCAAATCATCATTCAAGCCATATATCACTTTTTCTTCAAATCACTTTACTTTAAAAACCAAAATTAGACTCATCATTATCTCAAAATTCAAAATCCTCATATATCAAATTATTCCAAGTTCATAGCCCACTATTTCTTCAAAATCAATTCTCTTCCAAAATGGAGCCACTGTATGTAACACTTCCCAAAACTTCCAAAAGATTTTCAAATATCATATCAAATGAGAATTCTCTTTGAAAAGACTCAAATCCTTCACTTTAAAAACATCCATTTAATTATTTTAAATCAAATTTATCAATTAATAACCTTGGCAAAGACTCAAGACTCGAAGGAAGAATAACCTACCTTATTTCTTAAATTCTTTTAGAAATCCTCGAAATCATAGTTACTTAAATTGAAATGAATTAAAATAGAGTTTTAAAACCAAAAACCAAAGGCATGTAAGCCAAAAGTCCCAAACCAATTTCAAAACCAAATTTATTTAAGCCCAAATACCAATTTTCATTTCATTCTTAAATAAGAAGCATTCCCAAAGGCTCGTAATTGCTTAGTCTTGCTAAATCAAAATTTAAAGAATACTTCGAAAGCAAAATGAATTTAATTAATTAAAGTTCAATTTCTTTTAAAATCCATTAAAACTCCTCCAAAGTACTTCTTTAGTCAAACTTCAAAACATAGGTCCTTTCATATTTAAACTAATCATAAAAAATAAACTTTCCTTAAATAGATTAAACTTGAAATACCTATTTCACAATAAATCAAGAACCAAATAAAAGAACCTCTCAAATCCAATCCTTTTCTAAATCACATTTTAAAATAGAATCTTAAATCTCATAAAAATTCTGCAGCATCTCCCCTAAAACTTGGACTTTGCCACCCTTTTCGGGTCCCAACCAAATCATTTAACAACCCCTTCCACGGGTTCAAAACCAAACTAGTTTAAAATCAGGCTAATTCTGAAAATTCATATCATTCTCATACTTCAAGAAAATAGATTCAAACTCAAATCATTTCCAAAGAACCAAACTTGTTTCCAAAACTTTAAAAAAATAATGCAGCAACCATCCAATTAACAAAAACTAAACCACAATCCAATTAAACAACAATCATATCAATCTTAAAATAGCCCAACAATACATAAGACTTATACAATCACTAAAGGTACATTTATCACATTAATATCCATTTATAACAATTCCAAATTATAAAATTGAGTTCTTTGAAAAAGCTCCTACCTTGATAAGTTGAAACCATAACCCAAACGCGTCAACTGAACTTTCTTTTCTCAACCCGAACTCAATGGCAACTTCAATTCTGGCTCCGCACACTTTTGCAATAGTATAACAGCTTTAAAACACAACATGCAACCTTGGTTACTAACTCATAAGATCATTAATATCACAACGACTTTAAAACACGTAATAGAACACTAATGCGGGGTCTCTGAAATAGATATACTTATTGTAATAACAAAATGAAGCAGCGGTGGTCTCTGAATCGGTTTGGCGGTAGCCCTGGCAGCCACCTCAAGTGGTAGCAGAAACTAGACTCTGGAGATGGCAACTGAAACCAACATGCAATGATTATAACGTTTCTAGACACTCAAAAGAAACAAAACCCAATAGTCAAAATCTTACCGGCAGTGGTCGTTGGTGACGGCAACGGTGTTTCTCGGCGGTGAAGGCTCGGCCACCCATCACATGCGGCGGCAACAGAGCATGTGACGGCGGCTGGGCAGAGCGGCGGTGAGAGGAAGATCAGCAATGGCAGCAGCTTCTGACGGTGGCAGGAGCTTCGGCGACGGTTACGGTTCTCCCCAGCGGCTCCCTCTCGCGCGTCCCCTCTTCTTCATCAGCGACGTCAGTGGCTTCTCGGTGGCTTCCCCACAGCTCTGCTCGACGATGACCGACCCAGAGGTGGCGGCGATGACACGCATAGCTGTAGCCCACAATGATGACGGCGGCGGCAGCTCTGGATAGTACGGCGGCGACGAGAGCCCTATCCCCCCACGTCGGCGAACTCTTTTCCTTCTTCTCCCTCTGTTTCATTTTCTTTGTTTCCTTTTGTTACACTGTGTGTGTGTTGGGTTTGTTAGTGTGTGTGTGTGTCTATGGGGGGTGGTAGAGGTGAATGGGTTAAGGTTTAGTTTAATGAAGGTAAATTAGGATTTGTGTTGTGTAATAAAATTGAGGATTTTAGGGATTAAGATAAGGTAGTAGTTTTTTATTGAAAATAAAAGTATAGAGTAATAATCTAAATTCAAATTAAATATATGATAATCATCTTTGAAATACCATTTTATTATCAACTTGAAATCTATTTTTGAATAAGTACTAATTTAATGAAATTTGATGATAATTAAATTAATTCCTTTATATATAAAATAAGGTTAAAAAAGTTTGAATATTTAAAATTAAGACATATAAAATATTCACTATTTTTTAATTATAAGAACTCTAAACAATAAATAAGAATTTACTCAACTTATATATAAAAATCTCTAAAAATATAATCTTAAGATCATAAATAATTTATTAATAACTTTTCAAAATTCGGGGTCTTATAGAGGATGCTAACTAACTAATAACAGAAAACAAACCAAGAGAGCCAATTGATAAAACAAATTGGTATTGAAGTATTCTTGGTTTTCTTGAACACTAAGTTATTTTAGTAATCATGCTCTTATACTTAACAATACGATTACATGGAAGATTACTTAATGACTAATTAGAGTTAAGAGTATGACCAAGAAAACTCTCCAAGTGAAACCATTATGAGGATATAGATGTTGATTCACCTTGTGAAAATTTGGTTTATGACTTAACATAATGTTGTTGGCTTGTTGCTGGATAAATAAGTAGCGAACCCCATTTGGAAAAGGCATTTGTGATTGTTCTGTGTGCACATGACCAGATGAGCCATAACTTATTGAATAAATATCTTGTTCACTATAATTTCACATGAAATGTGCCTATTAAAAGCATATAGTTGTTCTTTCATAGGCATAGCTTTGGCATAAGTGGAGATGTTTGATTAGTATCTTGTGTCACAGTATTCATAGTGTGATTGGTGAAATATATTACATCATGCTCTCCCTCAATCTCTTTGCCCCTCTTATATGTACTTTCTGATGTATGGCAGAGTAGACTTAAGGAATTTGAAGCAACATTAAGGAAATCCCCAAGAGATGCAACTACTCTTGAAGTAAGCCATAGGTGTTAGTTCTTTTTTCCTCATTTCTGTGTGTCTAGATACATTGGAAATATTTTTCAGGGAGCTGCAGTAACTTTGGCAGAACTAAGGAATATACAAGAGCTGCTTCTCTACTTGATGTTTTAACAAAGGTTGATAATGTTTTGACCATGGATATATTGTGAAACGTTGCATAAATTTTGTTGTTGTTTGATCTTTCGTTAATTTTGTAACTGATCCTTTTGTTGGGTTCCAATTAAGGAAAAACCAAATGATGCTGATGTTTTCCGTTTGCATGGAGAAGTTAAGTATGAACTCAAATATTATGCAGGGAGTATTGTTGTGTATAAAAGTTCAACAATGGTTAGTTAGTCTTTTTAACATTTCAACTGCTCTTTGCTAGTGGATACTTTTTATGAACTAAATAATCACATCTTAATTTCTAGCAAGGTCACAAAGAGTCAAGTAATTTGAGGAAACCAATAATTTAGGTTAGAACTTGGGATAGATTATGATATCTGTATTTTCTATTCATATCTTTTGGATTTTTTCTCAAAGTATGCGTTCAATGCTCAGTTCTTTACTAGTCATAATATTTCCAATTTTTTAATAATGCTACAAGTTCAGTCTTCAAAGAGAATCGAATCTCATGGATGCAGCCGCCTCCTTCTTCTTCTTTTTCTTATGTTGATTCCTTCATTGCACTGAGTCACTCAACAAATCAAAGTAGTAGCAATTAATGAATAGCTACTATTTTTAAAGCTCTTATTTATTTATATGTATTTTATTTGGTATTGTGCATCTCGAACTGTGGTTTTTTAAAATGACATTGGTAGGAGAAACTATGATGTTTTGCTTAATTGTGTGCTATTTTTTCTCTTTTTTCCCTTTTGTATTCCAGGGGTAAGAGAATAACTTCTAACAGACAAAGGGATCTTGACCAAGTTGCTAGGAGAACTTTGGTTTCTCCTTGAAAATGGCATCAAACTATTGAGAACTGATGGTGGCCCTCTACTAGGATTTAATTTTGCTTTAGAGACAATATCTCTTTTTTTTTCACATCTGTATCATTCTAGTTTGGAGTTTTGGGTGAGGTCTTTGTTTAACTTTACTGTGTTATCACATGTAACACTGAAACAGATGAAATTATTGATTTTTATGAAAAGAGTTATGCATTTAGTTTAATTTTTAAGGAATACATTACTAAAATTGGATCTTGAATTATGCTGGAGAATCAGAAATTTGAGAAAGAACAAAATGAATAGTAAATTTGGTTGAATATCCATGACTTTCAAATGTCATTAATTAATTTAGCAAATAATTGTAAGGTTGATTTTAGATTGTATAGTAATCTACGAGTGTATGCCATTTGACAAGGATTCTAACTGATAATAATTTTTTAGAAAATATACACTTGCCTTGGCATGAAAAAGTCATGAGTTATGAATTATGAATTATGATCAATACTAATAGAAAAAAACAAAAAGTAATGAATAGCTAGTAGAGATTTAAACTTTTTAGAGGAAGCAAGCAATATAAATATTAAGTAAAAAAGATTAAACTAACAACTCTAAATATAAACCAAACATGGTATATGACAATTATAGATTTTTAAGTTTTGTTTGACTCTTTTTGTTTATTATTGTAGATCTTGTTGGTAGAGTTAATGACATTATACAGCATCAAGTTGTGGGGCTTTAGAATCAAATATAACGCAAGTCACATCTTTGTAGCATCATTAACCTAAAAAATATAAATATTTGAAGTTACCAAAAAAGCCATGTACACTAGTAAATGAGGTACTATTTAGCATAAAATTAGCAATAAATTGAGTTTAACTAATTCAAATTATTATCTAAACCACAGGTATCAATTTAAATAGCTTAAATGTCTATTTACAAATTATAAATAGTAGGTCATAAAATGCTTCCTATATAACTTGGCAAGCCATTCCAAAAAGAGCAGTAAATTAACTTGACACTTTATTCCTTTTAATTAGTATAAATAAGTCAATAGTAAATTAAAAAGTTTTCTTCTAGTATTCTTAATTGATCTATACTTTCTCATTTAGTTTGTTTGAATATCTATCATTTATGGTGCTTCTTCATATGCTGCCATAGGCACACATAGAGCGAGCACTGCATGATCATTTTCTCTTTCAAAAACTTACTGCTTCTCAATGTAATGTTCTATTGGATTCCATGGAAAGAGTTGAGGTGCAACCTGATGATATTATAGTCAAATAGGTCAGTTATCTACTTTATTATTGAAAAATTATTTACTTTTGTTCTTTAACTTTTATGAATTTATCTGGCAAAAATTGGATTAACACTATTCTTGAATGGAGCTTGAATTCCTATTAGAAACCTCTGTTTATTTTGACTTGGTTTATATTTTGCAATGACAAAAAGTTATACTTTTCAAGGGAGTGAAGGTGACTGTTTTTAGGTTGTTGATAGTAGAGAATTTGAAGTATTGCAACTCAGGTTTTTATCTTTGTCATTTGATTGCCGTATTAATTTACGGATCTTTGTGATGGCTCCTCAACTACTCTTTCAAGAAAATACTGAATTTATTCAAGCCAGAGGCAAAGGCAAGGATCATGGCATCTATAGGCTTCCAAAAGTTTTCTAATTTTTTTTAAGCTTTCTCAGCAAGCAATTTTTCATTCATGATAAAGACAACTGACATAAACACTTATGAAAACCACCTTTCTATTATTTCTAAAACCAAATCCAGCACTCCAGCTCTCTTGGCTTTGCCCCTTGCATAATCCAGATGAAATCACGTTTTCAAGGTCTAGGACCATATCACAATGTTTCTTCTACAATCATTTCTAAAATCAGATTACTTTCTTTGTTGTGAACAAGATGTTGTAAAACTCTTGTTCTATGTTTATAACAATGGCAGGAAGAAAAATATGGGAAAGTGATAAACCGCTATTTTACGGTTTATCTTGTGCTTAATTGAGTGGATTTTATCCACTATTCTCACACTTATTCATAGAATTCATATGTTTTACATTTTCCTTCCTAATTTTGTGCTATGATTGAAAACATGCTTCTTTGGCCTTTAATTCATTATTTTTAATCCTCTCTTATTACCATTCGATGCCTTGATATGTGTGTTTTCAGGGATTAAAGGGTAGGAATGGCTTAGAGGATGGAAAGGAAGCATGCAAAAGTGGAAGGAATACAAGAAATTGAAGGAATTGTTAAGCTGTCAACCCTGACCTCTTCGTACTAAATCGACCATAACTTGAGTTACAGAGGTCCAAATGAGGCGGTTTAAGTTGCGTTGGAAAGCTAACATCCAAGGCTTCAAAATGATATTAAATTTGCCATAGTTTCCTGGGGTTTAGGGATGTGCACACGTGCATCACGCGTACACATGGATCGTACGAAAGTTCAGCGTATCAGAAATCGCTGGGGGCAAATTTCTGGGCCGTTTTTGGCCCAGTTTCAAGTCTGAAAATACTGATTAGAGGCTGCAGAGTGGGAGAATCAGAGAGACACTTCTCATTATTCACAATTTAGGTTTTAGATTTAGTTTCTAGAGAGAGAGGCTCTCTCCTTTATCTAGGTTTTAGGATTTCTCTTAGTTTTAGGTTTATTTCTTCTCAATTCCAAGTTCAATGCTCCTTTAATTTAGTTTTTCTTCTACTTTTATTTATTCTATTACTTTAGTTTATCTTCTTATCTTGTCAATTTATTAATGCAAAGAGTATTTTTCTATTTAATTTCTTTATTTGCTTGATTATCTTAACTCAATTCCAAAATTATCATGTCTTCTTTCTACTCCCTTTACATGTATGCGAAATTGGCATCCGTGTCAATGGAGTAGGCTTTCAACTTGGTTTTGGAGTTGATTAATATTAGGAGACCCTTGAGTTGGGAGACTCAAGAGTTAAATTGTAATTGGGAGTTGTTGGCTGGCTCTCTAGTCACTAACGCTAATCCTTCCTAAGGGAGAGGAATTAGACTTGTGAATCGGAGTTAGCTCAACTACTTGACTTTCCTTTATTCGGCAAGGGTTAACTAAGTAGAACCAACAACCTATTACTATTGATCTTGGAAAATTCAACAAGGATAGAACTTCCGAATAATCTTCTCCTAGTCAAGGCTTTTTTAATTCAATTACATAAAATCTCTTGTTAATTTTCCTTGCTATAATTTATAATTATTTATTTTTCCATTCCTCATTCCAAAATTTCTCAGAAAATCTCATAACTAATAATAAATACACTTTCCTGCAATTCCATGACAGACGACCCGAAGTTTGAATACTTCAATTTTTATTTTTAAGGGGCTTGTTACTTGTGACAACCAAAATTTTTGTATGAAAGAATTTTTTGTGGTTTAGAAACTATACTTGCAACGAGAATTTATTGTGAAATTTTTTACCATACAAAAATCCAATCATTAGGAAGTAACCAATGTTTTAGAGTGCTATACATAAAAAAAACTATCATGGTTTGGAGAGCTTGCTCTAATGTGAGTACTATCCATTTTTCCCCTTGTGGTCCACACTGATTGAAGAAATTTTTTGTAACACGTAAAATATCCAACTATCAGGACATCTAAGTTTACTCAAGTTTACATATTTGTTGAGGACTATAATCCATTCATGGACATGAAGTTAACCAAAAGTATTACAATATTCTAGAATATGGTCAATTTTATATAAATTTTCCTTCATGGTACTGACTATAGTGCATTTGCATAGGCATTTTTCTTGTTTGTTTTTCTTGAAAATCTTTCAAAGTGATTTTTAAATATTTTCTTATTTTTTATATTGACTGCAACTCTGCATTGACACCATAGGTCTCTTACTTAAAAAATGTATACTTTTTTCCTAAAACGTGACATTACAGGTACAACAAACCACTCTAGACTTCTGTATATACTGTAACTAAGGAGACTCTTTGGGCATTAAGAACACTAAGAGATGATTTTGACCTAAATAAACTCTAATCAAAGTCAAAATGAACTTAAATAAATCATCCAGACTTGACCGTAATTTTCAAAGAGAACAATTTAGAATATTACTAGCAAACTAGCTAAATTAGTGAATTACCAAAATGGATATAATTCAAGTATAATGACAACATGATAAATTATTTTGCAATTCAATTTTTTGCAGATGTTGCATGAAAAAAAATGAGAAATTAATTGATAAATTAACAGAAAAAAGTCTTTGCTGAGAAACTTAGATGATATTGGCAAAAAAAATGCAAGTAAACGACGGAACAGTGTCATGAACTGCAGTGGCGACGGAGCCGATGGTGCCATGAGAAAAAGTCTTTACTGGAGGAATTGGGTTTTTCTTCTTGTTTGTCCAGATGGAGAGGAGAACGACGAAAAACAACAAGGCGGCTGCTGGTGCGTGTTGCTACTGCGTGAAGACTGATGGAGAGGGAGCGCGGCTCTGAGGAAGGAAGAGGGTGAAGATAGACTGCTGTTGTCCGGATAAAGTATTAGAGGTGAGGTTGTTCTTTGTTAGTAGACTGGTATACAATGATGAAAAACAATTTTTCAGATATGTTTTTCTTTTTGGTATGAATGGGGCAGAAGAGATTATATTAGGGTTCATAAGAAACAGAGCAATCTTTTAGTGTATATAAATAATGATTAATGAAATGTATTTTGGTTTTAATTTTTAAATTGATTTATATTTAAAATTATCAAACTAAAGCTAATTGAATTTTGATTAAATTAAAAGTATTAGGTTAGTTTTTGTCCAATATAAAAAAAAGATATTTAAGTATTTTTATAAAATTAAATAAAAAATATTTTTTTTATTAAAGTATAAGGGTGATTTAGTAAAAGTATTGATATGATATATATTTAAAACCAAAAAAATTAATCACTGACGTGGAAAACATAATCCACATGTCATGTTTTAATTTGTCCACGATTTTATCGTACCGAATGTATGAATTTATCATCGTACCAAAACAAACACCTAAAATTTACTACACACATTCTTACTAGTTTAGATAGGTTCATAATTAATTTTTTTAATTTTTAATTTATAAAAAATTATAACATTAATATTTAATATAATTTTTAAAATTAAATTATAATTTTTTAAAAAATTATTTAAGTATTTATAAAAAAATTAAAAAAATCTTTTCATAATAAAAATCTTTTTATTANTTTAAAAAAATTTAAACTATTTATCCAAACTGAGAACTTCCGGTTAAATGACACCAATTTTTGTGAATGTGTCATTCTCTCCTGCAATGCGGCAAATGCTTGCTATTCCTTGAACTAGATAAAATCTTGTGCTATGCGTAAGCCAAATATTGATCTATATCAAAATTTATTGTTATATATCTATCGATATTAATAATTGTTATTACTAACATGAAAAATTACTTATGTATAAAAATTCATATACAACATATAAAAATATTTTCTATTTCTAAAGACTAAATAATCTTATTATTTTTCTATCCCATATTAACAGATTTCACTTAAATATAAATATTATAATGTTTATTTATTTAAATAAATGTTATTACACAATATTACTATTATAAAAATAGTTTATATTGTAATCATACAAAGAACAATTACCAATTAAGAAACATTTAGTTATATTATTAAATCCCTAGTATATGGCCCGCATTGCATACAAATTTTGTACTTAATCTATTTTATTGTATTTATGTCTAGTTATTAATAAAACATTAATATATATTTGTTAAAAGATTTAATTTGCTTAGTATACAAAAAGATTATGTTATTAATCTCTTTTGTTATATTGATGTTTAATCTAGTTATTACATCCTATTACATGAGACAATTTTCAACAACTTATAAATGATGTTTCACAAATACGATCATGGATGATACCATTCTCAAGTCTCAATCAATTTGTATATTTATAAAATGTACAATTTTTATGAGCCAACTATCTTATAGAATTTGAATTGTATTAGAGTTGTTATTAATGAATATTTTTAACATTGCTAATAAGTGATAATTTTTTATTCACAATGATATAGAAGTGAACTTAAAAAAGATATACTTTGCTCAAATTTTCACTTTTTCTTATTCCTTTGTTAGTTTCTTTATTTTACTTTTCTTTTATTTTTTTCTTTATTTGATGTTTCAGTGTACTTTATTTTTCTTTTTTTTTAACATATGCATATACCAAAAGATCAAAGGTCATTTGCTTTGAACTTTGAGCCTTTGACTTCTTCTAAATTCTTCCTAAATTCATAGAATTACATGCTTGAAAACATGGTATAGTAAAGTTTTCTAAACCAACTATTGGTCAATTGTCTTTGCGATCGATATAAAGTAATGGCTATTGCTTTTTTTTAACAGAATTATGAATTCGCTCCCAAAGTGGAATAACATCATATTTGAAGCTTGGATACTCATTAACAAAAAGTATATAAACAGTAGAATCAAAGTCAAAACTCACTGTTAAATAGTTTGATAGATATCATACTTGTAAAATATAATAACTGTATCCAGTGCCAGTAGGGTAAAAAAATATGTCAAAAATAAAAGGAAAGGTGGATTATGATCTAACTTAATTTGACCCTCAATAAACAAAATTGATCTAACTTAATTAGGACTGAAGTTCAGTTTAATACTATCCTACAGAATTATCAAAACTAATTTGATCCTAAATAAATTTTGACTTTCTTCTCGACATACACAATTCTTAAACACTAATCTTTAATTAAAAAGATTTGAGAGTACTCATTATAAAAGATTGATAACTTATAACTGATAAATTTTTGGTTGATTACTTTGAAATACTCTGTTTGTGAAGTTCCTTTTGCTTTTTTTTTACTTTAATAATTGCCCAGCTCAGAATATCAGCATCAATAATATCTTTAACATGAGAGTGGATCTCAAATCTTTCAGAAGTTGAAGCATGGTAAACCTTATCAGCTACAAAAAAAATTGTAGAAGAGAAACGAGGAGATGATTATCCCTAAGAGATATAGGTGGAAACAAATAAACAAAATAATAACAAAGCAACAGTACCACATGAACACCCTCAACCCCTCCTCCAGCCAGTGGTTATATACTTCACTTGGCAAATTAAAAAAAACAATATAAAAATTAATGCATTTATTCACCAAGATTTTCAAGGAATGAAAAAAAAAAGACAGGATCCAGGTAGCTTTTACAAATATCTCAAAAAAAAATTAATTGAGAAAAAATATTAAACTAAGTGTCACATTTTTTAATTAATTTCAATAAGCATTAATCTCTCTATTTAGATTAAGTTTTAATTTTTGTTTACAAATTTCTTACTTTCATGTTTACTAAATGCAACTTAAAGGAAAAAAATAAGAACATATATGATATACAACATGACATACATATATGTAGTACAAATTATTATAGTCGTGTTATAAGTAGGACCAGAAGCGACTTTTGTTTTATGTTTAATATTTTATTTTTTCCCCACAAAATTCTATTTTTTGGCTTCTTTCCATTCTGTCCATCCCATTCATGCTTATAGAATACTGCTCCTTATTTTGTTTTAAAAATAATGAAGGTGCTCTCCTACTTTGATTGACCACACAGTCCATAATATAACATTTAGGGATTTAAACCGAGAAAGTTTTTGAAAGGACAGAAGAAGAATTTGTTCTTGTGTATCTGTTAAATCGCAAGTAATGAAAAATCCTACAATATGTTTTGGAGGATACACGAATTGTCAACAGAGAAAAAGTTTGTTCACTTTCATACAACTTAGGCACCTTTAATTGTTATTACTATTAAACAGACAGTAGTGTTGACACTTAAATTTATGCAAGCCTCCAAAAGATGCCAAGGTTTGTGGATAATAGATTTCTAAGGAACATTAGATACTGGTAATAATTAAAAAGGAAACATTCCTCAACTTACCTGAACAAATTCCTAATCCTAGTCTATAATAATGACTTTTATAAATCTGTTTCTTAAATCTGTCATAAAGGAATTTTCACATGAAAACTCCAAAGCTGCAACATTTCCATAATGATCATAAAGTAACTGGACTCATACATGTCGACTCAATTTGATAAAAAAATATCATTAGAATATGATCAATCAAATTAAAGTTCAGCAGCTTGTCTCTGGGAGGAAAGTTTCATTATAAATATACTTCACCTTGGACTTGCCTGAAGAATGTCCTTACCTCATCATCAATTGGCATTTTGATCAAAAGAAAGCCAAACCCAGAAAAAATCTCAATGGACATACTTGCATTATACTCAAAACCTTAACTTGATCACCAACTTTTATCATTCCTTGCTCCACCCGCACTGTGGCAACTGTTCCTCGTACCTGCAACAAAAATAAATTATAAGAAAGTTGAGATAACATTCTGTATATCATATCTTAAATAAAAATGTAACTTTTCAATACTCAAGAGCAAGCCAAAGCAAAATTATATAAACTTTCCAAAAAATATACAAACAGAGTTGGGAGGCCATGAAATTTAAATCCAGAGCAGCACAAACAATAGCACAATAACAAAACCCAACAAATTTATTGAGGTGAAAATTCAGATTAATCAAGAACCATTACATATATAAAATAGAAACACCATTTTAGTATCATTTTATTCATGATAAAAACATGAAGAAATCACCTGAATAATAAAATATTTAAAATTATCCAAACAAAGTAACAAATAGTAAGAATGTCTTAACTGACATTATAGATAGGATCAAAAAATTCTATTTGATCTTTTTTTCTCACAACCAAACACATCAACAAAAAATGAGGTGTATATAAGAAATTTGTAATAAGTAAAAGGGATGAAAGATTACCCTTGTACAGTTTCTGATACCCCTGAGGCTTCCCCAATCAGAAAGCCACCTTTCATTGTTCTTTGAGAATAATAAAGAGTAGCATGCGACTGCCATAGATGAAAAAGATGAAAAAGATGGTCTTAAAATTAAATTTTAGTATTACACTCTATAACATGAATAAATAGAAAGCAGACTATATATATAAAAGCCTTGACATGATCACCATGTGCAGTATTTGTAATACTAAAAAATTTGTAATACTATTTTTTTTTTTGAAAACTTAAATTAATGTGATCTTCAAAGTGACCATTTTTGTATATCATGCCTTTAGGGCAAAATAAACACTTCCATGATAAAGCAAGATTAGCACAAAATATTTATCTTAGACCATTCACTAACAGAATAAAGAATGTAAGAAACTACCGTATGTGCTAAGAGACTGCTTGCTTTTCATTATCTTCCTCATCTGATAGATCTTTGCTTATCATCATATAAAGGTTATAATCTTTTACATTTAAGTTATTAACTGATATATATATATTTAATCTACAAATAACCACTATTTATTTTCTATTAAATGTGTTTGGATATTGGAAAAAAAAGGAGACTTGTTTTTCTAACATTTTTAGCACCAAAAATTGAAGTTCAGTAACTTGTCTCACAGGGGAGGCAACTTTCATTATAAATATAGGTGAGCCCAGAACTTCACCTTGTGATTATTACTTTATAAACTTCGCCAAAATAAAGAACACAAAAATATAGGACAAAGTTTCTCAGAACGGTATTTTGTTCCAAAATTTTTTATGTGTATAGATTGTAAAATTTTCTGAGAATGGAGTAAGCATACCGAGTTTTGGGTTAACAGGGCAAGTCCTCTCTTCCTCATCTCTTTTGTTTCCTTGAGACTCAAGCCCTTAATTGTTGTTTTAATCAATCTAGGATAGATAAGTTTATATGGTGTCCACAGCATGAGAAAATTACAGGCCAGTGTTTGAGATTATAGTTCCTGCCTCTGTATAATGTAATTGTAAATTCTTGATTAACTGTTGCTTTAAGGGGGCACCCTACACAGAATAACTAAGTTTTAGGACCCACCGCTACATACTAAAGATTATACCAATGCCCATCTATTAAAAAATCATTACATCACTAAATTTGCAAATAAAAGATATAAAGACAAAATGTGATCACTTGGAGCTAGTCAAAAGAAATGTATTAGAATCAAAAGAAAGCCAAAACCCAAGAAAAATCTCTATGAACATACCTGCATTAGACTCAAAATCTCAACTTCATCACCAACTTCTATGATTCATCGCTCAACCCAGCTTGTGGCAAATGTTCCTCGTGCCTTCAACAAAAATAAATGATAAGAAAGAGGAGATAACATTCTGTATATTATATCTTAAATAAAGATGTAACTTTCCAATATTCAGGAGCAAGCCAAAGCAAAATTATATAAACTTTCAAAAATATATAAACAGAGTTGGAGGTCATGAATATTTAAATTATATACAGCACAAATAGAAGCCATGAATATTGATGTTTGTGACATTTTAGTACTAAAATAGTTGAGCTGCCGTTAAGACTTAGCTTATTGCATGAGAGAAATTAATTTGTCACTCATCACAATGCTATATATATATAATGCAATATAAGTTAGTGAACTTAACAATTACTCATTATTAGAGTTAATAAAAAATCATATGAATTTTGAATCACTATAAAAAGGTATGGATTACTACTACTAAAAGAAACACATACGTTAAGGAAGCAAGAGCAATGGAAAAACAGTTTTGAAAGTGTAACACCCTACCATACAGAGTCTTATGCTTAAGTCATAATTCAGAAATGGCAAGGTATTACGACCTCTAAAATAAAGTTTAGTACATATAGTAGTGTGAATAATGATTATAGCTAGGAGCCTTTGTAGAAAAAGGGGTAAACAAAAATCGCAACTCGAAAGCGCAACATTCCGATTGATAACGTAACGAACAAAGGATAAACCAACGTGAGATTATATATATACAAAAGAGTGTCAAAAACTGGAATATCAAAACTCAAAACCCGATTGCAAAGATAACCGGTCCGAGCATAGCAATATATACATGTAAAGAAAATAGGAAAACCTAAGGAAACCCAAAGGGACACAAAAACAGTAAGCCTATTCTCCAAAATCCACTCTAGGAGGAGTCGTCACAGTTTGTATTATTCAATGGAGATAAAAGTATCTAAGAGAAAACATAAAACCAAAACAGAATCCTAAGAACAAAGAATCTTCGCTAATCTAGAAGTCTCCAGCATGCTTCAGCGAGAAGCCTCACGTCCTACATATGAAAACCACAAAATCCGCATGGGTCAGAACCAGAGGTTCCTAGCATGGTAACAGTTCCCACATATATAACATGTAATATTAGAGGAAAGCCGAAGGCAATCCTAGAACTTCCTCCAGAAAAAAAAAATCAAAGCTTATAAACAAGCTAAACCATAAATGGTAACGGACTAAAGATTCTTCAGTCTAACTCATACTTCCCTTTCCAAATCCTTCAGACCTCCCAACCACCAGCAGGAGTATAAAATGGCAAACACAGTTATTTCAGATAAGAGATATACAAGTAGGAACAGATAAGGCATTTAGATAAATAGCAAGTAATATGTAGTCAAATAGGCAATCTCAAACAACTCACATAGTATGCATATAATGAATGCCTGTCCCTAATGGCTGATGATATCATATGTCAGTTATATAGCCAACTCGACAAGTCCTGGTAGCTAACCATGGGACTGTGCTTCTGTCGTGCATCCCCAACTCGAGTTATACTCAACATAATCGTGATCATAATCATGATCCATATCCAACACCCTTACTGGTGTATATTCACGGGGGCGAGCTCATCCGGGTCTTTCACAGTGCCCGGCCACCTTTACGACATAGGGTCAACAGTGTCTCGAGTCTCCACCTGGAGCACGTGGTGGCTAGCCACTGCTTTCTCCCAGGGAAACTCGTGTCTCCGATGGTGGAAGTGCAACATTTACATTTCATTCAACAGCATATATGCATTTATACTTAGCCATAATCATGGCTCTGCCGTAACACGACAATAATCCAACCGTCCGGCTCATGGTTAAATTCATAACCAGCCAATTCATAAACAATTTAGCCCATCGGCTCATGGCACGTACAGCACTTCCACTGCCATCCTCTGCATCTCATATAATCATCTTTGATCCTCGTTGATCATCCATTTTTTCCTTGATTCACTTGCAAGTTACCACATCCCCTAGCTCATTTTTCCATTACTAGGCATATCATAACGATTTAAGACACAAGTGGTGAGATAGGAGGCTTAGAAGTATGAAATTTGGCTTTTAAAACTCAAAAATTAACTTTGGGATGAAAACAGGGCCAAGCGCACGCGTTCTTCACGCGCATACGTGGATGGCCTCACAGTTCATTGAGGCGTATGCGTCATTCACGCGGACGCGTGGATTGAAGAACATCCAATCGACGCGTACGCGCCAGCCATGCGTACGCGTGGGTACGTTTGTGCCCCACGCACAAAACTGGCATAACTCTAGCACAACTCTCGGGAAGAATGGCTGGGCATTGGGTGCATCACATCGACGTGCACATGCATGCCACGCGCATGCGTGGATGGTGCCTTTTTGAAAAACGACGCCTACGCACCAAGTGCGCCTACGCGTGGAGGGTCATTCTGCTAAAAAATTTTCTAAGTTAAAAGCTGCAGAAGTCATAGATTCAACCCCCAATCCTCCAACGGACATAACTTTCTCATTTTAAATCGTTTTTCGCCCATTCTTCGAACGGCATGGACATCCCGAATCCAATTTCATTTCTAAACAAATTTGACTCAAAACGGAGATTCGGAGTCCAAGTTATGTACCATCAAAGTATGCCCAAAAACTATATTTTCATACACAACCACAAAGTGCCATTTTCAAAACAAGCCATTTTCAACCCTTTTCAAAATCAACCAAAACATGCCAATTTCATCCCTTTTCTTTGAAATCAATCAAAACACACCAAAAACAACATCAAGTCTCCTCAACTCATACATCAACACTTTACCACAATTCACAAAAATACCATCCCATCATTTTCACCCACTTTACCCAAGTGTCTCAAACTCAACTACATTTACATATCATATACTCTTCCTCATGCCAATTTTCAACAACACTATTTCTAATTAACCATCATTACACACAACCAATATCATACTCACCATCAACATGGTTTCACCCACAATTCAACCTCAATCAATAATCAAGCATATATCACAACATGCATATTTCTCACACTTCATACCATCAAGGCATCAATAATAATAATCACATATATGACCACATCATATATCTCAATCATTCAATAATATCAACAATCCAATGCCTATCTTAGGGCCTCTAGCCTAAGTATTTCCTACCACATTACAGATTAGATATGAGAAACTGAGACCATACCTTAGCCGATTTTTCCAAGCTCAACCAGAGCATTTCCAAACCACTTTTTCTTAAGCTCTCAAGGCCTCAACACCTCCAAGAACAGATTTTTTCATACAAAACCCCCTTTCAAGCTTCCCAAGATCACCAATCAAGCTCCAATACTCACATATAAAATGCCTAAGCCACAATATCATACCAAAACACAAGAGCTCAATACCCACAACCCCAAATTCAATATTCTCACTAGGGTTTGAGATACCTTACCTTACCCAAGGACCAAGGGAGCAATAACAAGCCTTCCCTTCAAGCTAATGTGATCCTATAACACAAGGGAGCTCAAAACCTCAATACGTTTGCTCATGAAACTCAAAATCAAAGCCGGAAATTCAAAGAGCACACTGTAGCTTACCTCAATATTGATTGTATGGGTTTTGTAGAGCTCTTCGCGGTGAACACATGGCCGTAAATGGTGCGGTAATCGGAGCTCTAGATCAAAAGTTATGGTGGTTTGAAGATCAAGGGAGAGATAGAACTTGAGAGAGTGTTCTTCCCCCCCTCCATTGTAATTTCAGCATGTCCTTAGTGCTAGTGAGGAGAGAGAGTGCTGAAATGAGTGTTTTAGGGTTTAGTTATGTTGGGCCAAGGGCCCACTTTGGGTCCGGTTGGTCCAGTTTGGCCTGTTCGGTCCAATCTTGGTCTGATTTCTACAAAATTGGTACCGAAATTTTCATCTCAATCTCCTCTATCATATTAAGCCATAAAAATCACATTTTTAGCTTTATAGAATAAATTCTCATTTATGGGTTAATTAGCCATTAATTAACTGGATTTTACAGAAAGCTCCTCTGCCGACATCTTCTCTATATTTTTACAAATACAAAAAAGATTATTAGCTTGGTGCGCAAATGATATGCTGCTTTATTTGTCTCCGAAAAAGGAGCAAAAAATAAAAAGAATAGAAACACCAAATAAAAAAACTGCATTACCTCATGTTTGACCATGTGAATTGTTTGAACCTGTGCTACTGCAAAAACAAAGAGAATATTCTAAGTTAGTTACAACATTATTTATGAAATGAAACTCTTTCAGTTTGCCTGAATTTACATAGAATTTAAGCAAAATTTCCATTCCTAAAATACTACTGCTCTAGTATCACAAAGTAAGATCGAGGAGAACAAAAATCACAGTATCACAAAATAAGACCGAGGAGAACAAAAATCAATTTTTTTCAATGCAGCTATTTAATGAAAATGTATATTGATGTTGTGCATGTTCTTCCAAATCAGAGTAGACATTAGAAATTATATGCTACCATGTCTGATAAATTTTTACCTTTTAGAAAAAACTGATAACAGTGAAACAATTATCTAAATTTGTAGCAAGTGTTTACTGTTTTGCCCAAATATTGCAATTATTTAAGATAAATTTTAGATGTCCATGCATTAATAAAGCAATTATCTAAACTATTGAAGATATATTTTACATTAACTTTTTAGTTTCATAACAATCTCATAGGATAATATCATGATCCATGATTATTAGTTAGATAAGTAGTAACTTATTAAAGATTTTATCTTAAATTTCTTGAACATTTAAATACTTACAATTGAGTAGTTGATAGATCAATTTGCCCAAAGCTTTCAAACACAGAATCCCATTTACTTGGGTCAATGCCTTTGAAAATCTAACAGAATTCATATGGATGAGTGAGGCATAGGTTGTAGATATAGTTTTCCCTAATTGCTTTCATGTTAAAAAGTTGTACACAATAAAAATATTTGATGGATGAACCATATGAGATATTAAAATTGCAACCTAGGTTGTTTGAATGACGAAATTTGTATATGCTATATAAAATTAATTAAGCATATGCTATAGCCAATTGGTACAAAGCTCAATTGTAACATTTGGAAGGAATTCAGAGCTATTATCAGGCTTAAAATTTATGCCTTCCCCTAGCAGCTTTGGCAGTATAGTAGCTTAATTATTGAAAGAATCTACAATTGTATAATACGTTTAAAAAAAGAACAAAAATGAGTGCCGGCAAAGATGCAACCGAATAAAACAATAAAAGCTGGAATTTACTTTATGTAGACAAATTATTCAAAAAAAAACTAATGTATACTAAACATAATAGAAATTAATTCATCACAAAAGTACCACTTGATCGCAATTATCCAAATATTTTTACCAAAATTTCAAAATAGTAATAATCAAATTAATAAAAAATCACAAAAGGCTTTTTTTTCTATATACCCAATTAGCCATGGCTTTAGAAAATTTAGATTTTATACAAAAAATAGAGCGATTATTCTATATCAAGAAAAATATATAAACAAAAAATATAGAGCAACACAAATAGCAGCATAATAACAAAACTCAACAAATTTATTGAAGAGATAATAAAAGAGTAGGTGCGACTGATCCACGAAGTTGTACGACCTTTTTCTTGTTAATGGTGCCAAAATCAGCCTACCTACATATATAGTTATCAGAATATATTAAATGATCATAGAATGAAGAATAATAACTACACTTGGACATGGGAGCCATGAAAAAGATTGCTCTCTATAAATATGAAATTGTTTTTGCTTTTGAGTATTCACAAAAGAAACAGTAAACCCTGTGCAGCTTCAGATCATTAGCATAAACCAAACAGTAAACCCTTGTGCAACTTCAGATTATTAGCATAAATTAAAGCCACAGATCGAGAATCATTCAGGCTCTGAAACTGAATATTTGCTAACCAAGGACATTAATAAGCTCTAAATATTAATATTTACATACATTAAAGCAACATATCAAGAATCATTCAGTTATCTATAAAAACACAACTCTTCAGTGAAGTTTAATGGTGAAAAATACTTTTAGTTTTATTGATTTTACACAAACACAACTATTTGTGTAAGTATTATAACTTTTAAAAAATAAATTACCTCTGCAACACTACCAACTATAGAATATCAGAGCTCTTCGTTCTCTTCACCAGTGCGTCAACTTGTTTCCAACTACTCATTCTTTATTGACGGTAGCAACACCAGACGATTATCCATTAGAGAATTGTTAATGAAATTTTATTTTAGGCTTTATCCATGGAATAAATGTATACACAACAGAACCAAAATATATAGTAATTATTAATAATATCATCACCAATCAAAATAAATTATTAATAATATCATCATAGAAACAAACAAAAATGACAGAAACCAAAAAAAAAGGAACAAAATGGGGAGTCGCCTATTTTTGTCGACATAAGAACGAAAGAATAGTAAGGAAACATAAAGGATTTTAAGCACCTCATTCCTGGTTGAACCGAAATCACTTGCCAGACCAGGATGAACAAATCATAGAAGTGCCTCTCGTGGGTCAACCTCAGGGTCTAAATCCCCGACGTACAACAACCTAATAAACTGGTTCATCACATTCGCAGCACCTACCGCCGGTTGCGACGCTGTTCTGTGGTGGACGCGATTCTACAGTGGACAATGGTTCGTCGCCACCTTTTTTACCTTCTTCCATTGTGTTTTTTCTTCTGCTTTGTTCTGTCTTTCTCTCACCCTTAACCTTCTTGTCCCTGCAACGTCACCAGAGAAAGTCTTTTTTCGATCACCGCCATTCTCTATCTTCTCTTCCAGCTACTCTGTCTGTCACCGCGAGCTCCTTCTATCTTGCTGGTGTGAGAGAGAGCGCGAGAAAGAAATAAGAGAAAGAGAGAGACACAAAAAATTCAAAATATGTTTGATTTCAAATACTCTAATTCTTTTGATCAAATTCTTATCTTTTTTGGGAAAGAACCTGCTCAAAACCTTTTCTCTTGTTAGTCTTATTTTGCCCAATTTTTTGTTCCACTGTCATATAAATAGGTTGGACACTTAGCAACTAAATAGACTATACATTTGTCAAGTAACAAATCTACTACTACTCTCTTATTATATATTAACTAGTGTATGTTCCCGTGTCCTGCATGGAATAATATATAAAATTATATAAAATTTTTTTATTACTATTTAAATAAAAATATATATACTAATTATTATTGTAAATATTTTACAAATTACAAATATTAAAAATAATTAATATTTGTTTTAATCAATTTGAATTGGTTGAATGGTCATCTCATTTGTCCGTTTAAGCAAGTATTTAGAGTTTGAATCTCGCATTGTGCGTATAACAACCCATTAGTTAGCGACATACCCTTAATAGATAGAGCATTAATATGTGGTGGATTAGTCCTCGACTTGCCAAGTTAGAAAATCCATAGAAAAAAATTGTATTTGTCTTTAAAATAGATTAATTTTTCATTAATAGCAATACTTATGGATTTTTGTCTTTGTTAAAATTTACTTGGGACAATTTTATTTGTTGGTATCGTATTCATTCTTGAAGTCAAAACAATATTATCAATATTGTTACTTGTTAAAACTTCACATTTTATGAAATGATTTTAAAATTTTTAAATTCATAAACTTATATCATTAAAAGTTATTAGCTCGATTAATATTTTTTTGTAACATGGTGTATCGAAACATCATCGTTGAGTATTAGTTAATGTGAAGAGAAACCAATAACAATTTTTGTTATTCAATATATAATTTATTCTATTGAAAAATAAATTAACATTTTCTAAAATTGTAAATATATTTTCTTCTAATTTTTTACACTATTTATTTGACAATATTTACCATTAAAAAATAGCAAATGACTATACTATCCTACAATATATATGATATACAAAGTAATTTCTTATCTTAAAATTAATTTTGGTTAGTGAGATAAAATTTAAAATATTTTTTTATTTTCTTACTCAAATTTAAATTTAAATTTAGAATTGATTAATAACTCATCTTTTTTTAATTTCAATAAAAAAATTAATTGGTTAAATGCAAAATATTCATCATTTAATAATTTCAATCATTTATGCAAGACCCAGAACATTTGAAAAGTCTTATTATGATCAAGTCTCAAATCAAATAGTTATTCATAGTCTTAATTTCAGAAATAAATTTTTTTACTAAAGATAATTAAAGCAAGTTTTGATTTATTGAATTTGAAATAAATTAATATTTTTTATCCAATTTTACAATTATTGGATTATTTTCTATATTTAAATTATAAAGTTAGTAATTATGAAATATAAGAATTTTATATGATCTGGAGTAATTGATTAATATTTTAAAATATTAATACTGCTATTTTGGAAAATAAAGAAATTAAGTATATTATTTCTAATTTTTGGATTTGAACATTTTATTGGAAATAATTTGTGAAATTGATGAACAAATAGTATTTTTATACATTATTATTGTTAGATTAAAATTTATTTCTTGTTACTATATTATCCCTACTTTTATTTGAAATTACAAAACTACTCCTAAACCTAATTTTACCTAAACCCTAACCCTCCCCCCTGTCCTCAGTGTAAGATCTAGAATCTTTGAAAAAGGACTATCATTAGCTAATTTCAAATTCAGTGTTTCTGTAGCTTCAAATTCAGAAATTTCTTTAGTAATTATGAAATAAAAGTTTTGATTTATTGAATTTGAAATAAGTTATAGTTATTATCCAATTTTATAATTATTAGATTATTTTCTATATTTAAATCATAAAGTTGATAGTTATGAAATAATAAGGATTTTTATATGATTTTGGGCTAAATAATTAATATTTTAGATTATTGATACTATTGTTTTGAGAAAATAAAGGATTTAATTATATTATTTCTAATTATTTGATTTGGACCTTTTATTGAAAATAATTTGTAAAATTGATGAACAAATAGTATTGTATACATTATTATTGCTGGATTAGAAATTATTTCTAATTACTATATCATCCCTACTTTTATTTGAAATTATAAAATTACCCTTGTACCTAATTTTACCCTAATCATAAAACCCAACACACACAACCCTAACCCTGAAAACCCTACCCGGTTCCCTGACCTGGTACACACAGTCGCAGCCTTCCCCAAATCAACCAGCAGCAACAACTGCTACCAGAAGAAACAAAAGAGAGAAAACAACTTGGAGGAAACAGGGAACACAGAGGGAAGCAGGGGAGAAAGAGAGGCACGGGCTAGCGCCGGCAGGCCTCACCGTCACCACCGAGCTACTCGCCGCTCACCACTATCACGAAGAGGACCAGAATCGAGCAAGGGGGAGGAAGCCATGCGGCAGAGGAGAGAAGAAGAGGAACTCACCGCGTCGCCGTCACCCACGGATCTGCGAGCTGCGCCCAGTCGCCGTCAGGGTCACTGCGTCGTCGTCCTTGCTAGCTCCGAACGAGAAGCACGATGGAGCTCCGTTCTTGTTTCCTTGGTCCGCCGTGAGTGAGCGATGTTGGGAGAGAGAGGGAGTCGCTGTGGAGCTGATGACAAGTCATCATATACCCATTTTTCAAGCTAATTTCACTTGTTTTATTAGTCTTTATGCACTTTCTTGCATCCTAAGTAAGAGATTTGGAATGAAAATGCATAACTTCTTTAAATCAAGCAACTACCATGAAATTGATGTTAATTCATGAGGTTTAAGCTAATTTTAATTGAATTTTAATTGATTCATAAGCCTTGTGAATTTAGTGATACTTTGAGTAGTTGTTTTGGTTTATTGTAGGTGAAGAAAAGAAGAAAAGAGAAAGCGTGGCTTAAGGAAGCGTGGCCCAAGGAGAAAAAGGCGTGGCGCATAAAGGAGGAGTGCAAGCAATGCCCTCCACAAGGGCACACTGCCCTCTAGGAGGGCAACATAAGGAAACAAATCTTGAGAGGCAACCCTGCCCTGCCCACGACAAAGGGCAGAGCACAAATTTGTGCCTTGGATCAAGGAAAGTAAAAACATTGCCCTGCCCTCCTCAAGGGCAGTATCGGGCTCACCAAAGGGAGAAATTCAAAGAAAAAGTTCACCATTGCTTGCCACAAGGATCGAACACGGGGCTTCAATTTGGAAACATTGCCCTGCCCTCCACAAGGACAAGGCAGCATCTTGTGGTGCACGGCCACGCACCATTTTGGCGCACCAAGGGAAGGCTCGGCAGCATCATTCTGGCGCACAGGCATCACTCGGCAGCACCAGCAGCACGCATCTGGCGCACCAAAGAATTCTGCCCTGCCCTCCTGATGAGCGGATAATTTGTACGCTTTTTGGCATTGTTTTTAGTATGTTTTTAGTATGATCTAGTTAGTTTTTAGTATATTTTTATTAGTTTTTAGTTAAAATTCACTTTTCTGGACTTTACTATGAGTTTGTGTGTTTTTCTGTGATTTCAGGTATTTTCTGGCTGAAATTGAGGGACCTGAGCAAAAATCTGATTTAGAGACTAAAAAGGACTGCAGATGCTGTTGGATTCTGACCTCCCTGCACTCAAAGTGGATTTTCTGGAGCTACAGAAGCCCAATTGGCGCGCTCTCAACGGCGTTGGAAAGTAGACATCCTGGGCTTTCCAGCAATATATGATAGTCCATACTTTGCCCAAGATTTGATGGCCCAAACCGGCGTTCAAAGTCACCCTCAGAATTCCCAGCGTTAAACGCCGGAACTGGCACAAG
>NC_029774.3:92039763-92040738 GCF_000817695.3 Arachis duranensis | reverse complement strand
TTTGGATTCATTACCAGGGATTATTTGAGTTGTGAAAAGTATTGATCACAATTTTGCGCTACCAAGTTTTTGGCGCCGTTGCTGGGGATTGTTGAGTTTGGACAACTGACGGTTCATCTTGTTGCTTAGATTAGGTATTTTTTTTTGGAATTCTTAAAGACGAATTCTAGAGTTTCATGATGATTTGTTGAAGTCTGGCTGGCTGTGAAGCCATGTCTAATTTCATTGGACCGAGGTTTCAACTTATCATCACAAGAGCTTGTTGATCAATCTTGCTATTGGAGCAGTGATCTGCTAAGGCTTGGCTGGCCTTTGGCCATGTCTAGTGTTTTGGACCGAAGCTTTCTTTGAAAGCTTGGCTGGCTGTGAAGCCATGTCTAATTCCTGGACCGGAGTCTTAGACTAAATATTGCATGATTCCTGGAACTCTCATTAAGAATTTTGATATCTTTATTTTCTTTTTCCACTTAATTTTCGAAAATCCAAAAAAAAATTTAGAAAATCATAAAATCCAAAAAATTTCTTGTTTGAGTCTAGAGTCTCATTTTAAGTTTGGTGTCAATTGCATGTTTCTGTTCTTCTTGCATTCATGCATGTGTCTTCATTAATCTTCAAGTTGATTCTTGATGATTTCATTGCTCTGATTTTTAAATTCTCTTGACTTGAGTGTTTATGAGTCTCATATGCATTCTCATTAGTGTCAGCAGTATACAAACTGCTAAGTTTGGTGTCTTGCATGCATTGTTATTTGATTTTAGTTGCATTTTGATTATTCCTCACTATTAAAAATACAAAAATATTTTTAATTTGTGTCTTTTCAAGTCAAAAATACAGAAAATTGAAGATTCAGAACATACAGTAGAGGAATTACACAGAAAAAGGCTGGGCATTCAAAACGCCTAGTGAAGAAGGAAAACTGGCGTTTAAACGCCAGCCAGGGTGCCTGGCTGGGCGTTTAATGCCCAAAAGGGTAGT
>NC_029774.3:92038715-92039401 GCF_000817695.3 Arachis duranensis | reverse complement strand
TTTCAAATCATATCTTCTCAATCATATCTTCTTAACCACATCTTTTTCAAAATAACTTTCAATCAAATCTTTTTGATTTCTAATTTCAAATTCTTTTTCAAAAATCACTTGATTTCTTTCCCACTTTTATTTTCGAAAATCAATTTGTGTTTTTCAAAATGTTTTCAAAATCTTTTACTTGATTTTCGAAAATTACTTCCCCTCTTCTCACATCCTTCTATTTATGGACTAACACTATTCCTTAATGCAAAATTCGAACTCCATATTCTTTGATAAGTTCGAATTTTCTACTTCTGCCTTCTATTTTTCTTTTCCTCTGACACCTCAAGGAATCTCTATACTGTGACATAGAGGATTCCACATTTTCTTGTTCTCTTCTCTTTCTTATGAGAAGGAGCAAGGACAAAAGCATTCTTGTTGTGGCTGATCCTGAACCTGAAAGGACCTTGAAGCGAAAGCTAAGAGAAGCCAAGGCACAATTCTCTGTAGAGGACCTAACAGAAATCTTCAAAGAAGAAGAACACATGGCAGCCGAAAACAACAACAATGCCAACAATGCAAGGAAGGTGCTGGGTGACTTTACTGCACCTACTCTCGATTTCTACGGGAGAAGCATCTCTATCCCTGCCATCGGAGCAAACAACTTTGAGCTTAAGCCTCAATTAGTTTCTCTAATGCAACAGAAT
>NC_029774.3:92033995-92035846 GCF_000817695.3 Arachis duranensis | reverse complement strand
TATTGTCACCACATCAAACTAATTCAACTAGTTTCAAGGATAAATTTCGAAATCCTGTACTTCTTGTTCTTTTGTGATTAAAGCATTTTTCATTTAAGAGAGGTGATGGATTCATAGGACATTCATAGCTTTAAGACATGAATTTTAAATTTTATTAGTTATGAATTAAGAACAAAACTCAAAGATAGATATAAGATGAGACTAAAAAAAAATAGAAAACAAAAATTTAAACTAGGCTCCTAATAATAGAAGTTTTCACAGAGTTAGGACTCAACAACCTTGATTTTGAGAAGTGGATGCTCCCTCAAATTGAGGGGAGAATTTCTGGCATTTCAGCTCTTGGAGTTCACGCCCCTGCTTCTCTTGTTCCTTCAGCAATTTGCAGAGCATGCAGTTCTAATTCTGCTGTTCTTCCTTAAGTTGCTTCATAGTCTCTTGCAACTTGGTGATAGATGCTTCTAGGCTGGCCCAGTAGCCAATTTCAGGGAATTCAGGGAGGAACTCCTGTGCCCTCCTTTTGATAGAGTTGTCTTGCATTTGTCCTTCCATTGACTTCTTGGTGATTGGATGTTCAATGGGTATGAATTCATCTACTCCCATCTTCACCCCAGCCTCTTTACAGAGCAAGGAGATCAAGCTTGGGTAAGCCAATTTGGCTTCAGTGGAATTCTTATTTGCAATTGTGTAGATCTCACAAGCAATCACATGATGAACCTCCACTTCTTTTCCAAGCATAATGCAATGAATCATCACTGCTCTCTTGATGGTGACCTCAGAACGGTTGCTAGTGGGCAATATGGAATGCCCAATAAAGTCTAGCTAACCTCTTGCAATTGGTTTGAGGTCTCCCCTCTTGAGTTGGTTTGGGACACCCTTTGAATTGGTTATCCACTTAGTTCCAGGGAGGCATATGTCCTCTAGAACTTGATCCAACCCTTTATCTGCTCTCACCATTCTCCTATTAAAGGATTCAGGATCATCCTGCAGTTGAGGCAATTTGAAGATTTCTCTTATTTTGTCCAGATGGAAGTAGATAACTTTACCTCTGACCATGGTTCTGTAAGTATGGAAAGCAGTTCCAGTCATTCTCTACTTATCTGTGGTATGGTAAGCAGTTCCAGTCATTCTCTGCTTATCTGTTAGCCACAGATTTGAGTAGAATTCCTGAACCATATTCCTTCCAACCTTTATCTCAGGATTGGTTAGAACTTCCCATCCTCTGTTTTGAATTTGTTCTTGGATCCCCGGATATTCATCTTCTTTCAGATCAAATTTAACTTCCGGGATCACTGACCTCAGACCCATTATCTTGTGATAATGGTCTTCATGTTCTTTGGTTAAGAACTTCTCTTGATTCCAAAGATTCTTTGGATTATTCTCTTTCTTTCCTCTTAAATTGGTTTGTTTTCCCTTAGGAGCCATGATCTTGATGAATCTTGGCTTAGTGATCACGGAAAAGCACACCAAACTTAGAGGTTTGCTTGTCCTCAAGCAAAAAAAGGAAAGAAGAGAGAGAGGAGAAGAGCAAATTCGAATGGTGTGGGGAAATGAGGGGGGCTGAACGTGTATTTATAAAGGGGGAAGGAGAGATTTCAAAAAATTGAAAAGAGATTTGAGAAGATATGGAGAGAATTGAAGAGAAGGGTGAGTTTTTGAATAAGATTTGGGATTGATTTGAGAGAGATTTGAAGAATGACTTTTGATTTTTGAAGATTTTAAAGTGAATGATGAAAGGTTGGGATGTATTTATGTAGAAAAGTATGGGTAAGAAAAGGAAAGTTTGAAAAAATTTGATTTGAAAACAAAATCTTGGTCCCCCCACCTTTCTGGCGTTAAACGCCCAGAATGGCA
>NC_029774.3:92033635-92033803 GCF_000817695.3 Arachis duranensis | reverse complement strand
CTGGCGTTAAACGCCCAGAATGGTGCCCATTCTGGCGTTTAACACCCAAAATGGCACCTTTACTGGCGTTAAACGCCCAGAATAGTGCCCATTCTGGCGTTTAACGCCCAAAATGCCCCTTACTGGCATTTTTTTCGCCAGTAAGCTCTTTTTCTCTGCTTTTTGAGC
>NC_029774.3:92033047-92033464 GCF_000817695.3 Arachis duranensis | reverse complement strand
TTTACTGAGAATCACTCAAGTCTCAGTTTTGAGCATTTCTGCTCAAAATTGCCTTCAAGATAATGCTTGATTCTCTGTCCATTAACAATGAACTTTTTGTCAGAATCAATATCCTGAAGCTCAACATATCCATATGGGGACACTCCTGTAAGCACATACGGATCCCTCCACCGGGATTTAAGTTTTCCTGGAAACAAGCGGAGCCTAGAGTTGAAGAGCAGAACTTTTTGTCCTGGCTCAAAGACTCTGGTTGACAACTTCTTGTCATGCCACTTCTTTGCCTTTTCCTTATAAATTTTTGCATTTTCAAAGGCATTGAGTCTGAACTCCTCTAGTTCATTTAGCTGGAGCAATCTTTTTTCACCAGCTAACTAAGCATCCATGTTTAGGAATCTGGTTGCCCAGTAGGCTTTATGT
>NC_029774.3:92026027-92032947 GCF_000817695.3 Arachis duranensis | reverse complement strand
CCATGGTATTGAACACCAAGTTTTTGGATTCATTACCGGGGATTATTTGAGTTGTGAAAAGTATTGATCACAATTTCACGCTACCACCTCCGCGAGGGCATGGCAGCGTCCTGCACACACCAATGCACCACACGCACGCACGATGGGCTAGATGCACAATTTTCTGCCCTGCCCTCTACAAGGGCAGGGCAGCCTCCTGGGAGCTATTTTCTTCATGGGCTAAAATTGGATTAAAAATCCAATAAAATTCATTTCTTCACCAAATCAAAAGCCCATCCAAATTCCAAAATTCAAGAATAGAAAGTGTATAAATAGGATATAGTTTGATGTAATTAGGGCCTTTTCCTTTACTTTTGAACTTTGATCTTTCTTTTGAGCTTTAAATTTTATTTTTGAACTTTGGAACTTCTCTTGGTGACTTCACTGAGATTTCAGAGAATTGGGGAGGAGAATTGATCTCTCTTCTTCCTCGTTCTTGCTTGGGCATTTTTACTTTTCTTGTTTGAGTTTTGGGTGTGAAGAATTGAGGAAATTCTGTCTCAATCTCCATTCAAAATCTCTTTAATTCCTCTTCTGCATAATTGAGTTGAATTTCATTTCCTTTACTACTTTTTCTTCAATTTCTTGTTAATTGCTTTGTGGACTTGGATCTGGGAAGGCTATTGAGATCTAGACTTTGCTATCTAGTCTCTTGAGTCATGAGATCCCATTTTTCCTTTAGGTTCTTCTGTGAACCTCTGCTGCAAGTTAATTCCCATTTCTGTTTGGATTCTAGTTGTTTCTAATTCAATTTCTGCTTTATTAATTGTTGCAATTTACTTTCCTTTGCTAAAATTTTGAATTCCCAATCCTCAACTCCCTTGTCCACTCAAGCAATTTATATTTCTTGCACTTTAAGTTACTGCAATTTACATTTCTTGCACTTTAAGTTTCAGTCATTTAATTTCTTGTCCTTTAAGATTCAGCATCTTTTACTTTCCTGTTCCTTAATTTACTGCAATTCTCCCCTCTCCCTTTACATTCCAAGCAATTTAGTTTCTGTTAATGATAAACCACTCAATCAATATTTGATTCGTTTGACTAAATCAACCACTAAATTAAAATTGCTCAATCCTTCAATCCCTGTGGGATCGACCTCACTCCCGTGAGTTTTATTACTTGATGCGACCCGGTACACTTGCCGGTGAGTTTTGTGTTGGATCATTTTCCACACCATCATTAATACCCTTTCTAACCGTTTTCCATACATCAAGTTTTTGGCGCCGTTGCCGGGGATTGAAATAGATTGACAATGATTAAGTGAAGTGGTGGTCTAGATCAAGCACTTTTTCTTTTCTGTTCCTTTAATTTTGACTAACACACTAACTGTTTGAAAAATTGCCTCTATCAACACACTAACTGTTTGAGAGTTTGTATCAACTAACTGCACTCAATCCTCAAGAGTGCTGCTGTTTATTCTTCCTAATTGTTTGCATTCCACAGGAACGAAGTCAGAGGAAAGACTATCATTAGAAAAGAAGTCTCTACAGATGAAGAATAGCATGACATGAAGCCACCACTCATTACACTAATCAAGAACAATTGTTCTTATGACGAAAATCCATTGGAGGATCCTCAACAGCACATATCCACTTTTCTGAAGACTTATCTCAATCAACCAGCAGGAGGGGCCAACAATAACCCACAACAAAGAAGAGTCCTGGCTTCATACACATTTGCAAATGCTAGACACTGTGGAAGTAGCATTCTTACTCCTAATGTCAATGCAAACAATTTTGAACTAAAGCCACAACTCATCACTTTGGTTCAAAACAACTGTTCTTTTGGAGGAGGGCCATTGGAGGACCCAAATCAACACTTGTCTACCTTCTTGAGAATTTGTGATACTGTGAAAACCAATGGTGTGACTCCTGACAGCTACAAGTTGTTGCTCTTTCCATTTTCTCTCAGAGACAAAGCCACTCAATGGCTAGAGACATTTCCAAAAGAGAGCATCAACACTTGGGATGACTTGGTGAGCAAGTTCCTTGCCAAATTTTACCCCCTCAAAGGATCATAAGATTGAAGACTGAGGTGCAGACATTCACTCAAATGGAAGCTGAAAATTTATATGACATTCACTCAAATGGAGGCTGAAAATTTATATGAAGCATGGGAAAGATATAAGGCACTATTGAGGAAATGTCCACCAGAGATGTTCACTGAGTGGGACAAGCTGTAGAACTTTTTTGAGGGACTTACTCTGAAGGCTCAAGAAGCACTTGATCATTCAGCTGGAGGCTCTTTACAACTCATGAAAACTACAGAGGAAGCTCAGAACCTCATTGATATGGTGGCTAATAACTAGTATTTCTTTGCTCACCAAAGGCAACACCAACCATCACAAAGGAGAGGAGTAATGGAGTTGGAAGGAGTGGATTCAATCCTAGCTCAAAACAAAATCATGCAGTAGCAGATTCAACAACAATTTGAGCAAATGGCCAAAAGGATTGATGGCCTGCAAGTTGCATCAGTGAGTGCCACAAGCCAACCATCAATTACCTGGGGTCAAAATGAAGAAATTCAAGAGGAGCAACAACAAGAGCAAGTCCAATACATGCACAACCAAAATCCTGGAACTAATGAAGTCTATGGAGATACTTACAATCCTTCTTGGAAGAACCATCCCAACCTCAGATGGGGAGACAACCACAATCAAATTCAGCAGCCATGGCAAAGGAATTCAACTCAAAACGATTGGAAAAACACAAACAACAACCAGCCAAACACTAACCAAAACACATACAGAAAACCACAAAACACTTATCCCAACTCTAACCATTATCCACCCAATAACCACCCAGCTAACCAAAACACCTATCACCATCCATCAACACCCCAAAACCAACCAATCTCACAAGACTCTCAGAGGATCACTAATCTAGAAATGCTCATGGAAAAGATGATGAAGAACCAAGAATTGACAACAAAGAACCAAGAAGCTTCCATGAAGAACTTAGAAAGGCAGATTGGGCAAATCTCCAAACAAATTTCTGTTGAAAAACCATCAAGCTCACTACCAAGTGACACCATTCCTAATCCAAAAGAGGAATGCAAGGCAATACAGTTGAGGAGTGGAAAAATACTGCTGAAAGATGAAGAAGCCACCAAGAAACCCAAAGAAAGTGACAAGAAACAGGTTGAAAAAGAGGCAGCCAATGATGAAGATGCAACAGCAAGCAAGTACTCTCAGAATCAACCTCAAGAGAAAGAAAATAGACCACAAAATTTGAAGAAGGGAAAGCAAATCATGGAAGAACCAAATTTGAAGAAGGGAAAGCAGATCATGGAAGAACCGATTCCAAGACAACTTCAAGGGGAGAAAAGCTTGACATCCCCACTACCTTATCCTCAAAGATTTCACAAGGAGACTAAGGACCAACACTTTTCTAAATTCCTAGAGACTTTCAAGAAACTGGAAATCAACATACCTTTAGCTGAGGCATTGGAGCAAATGCCTCTATATGCCAAGTTTTTGAAGGAGCTCATTAATAAGAAAAGGAGTTGGAGTGAGAAGGAGACTATAATGCTCAGTGAAGAATGCAGTGCACTAATCAGAAAAGGACTTCCTCCCAAGCTTGAAGATCCTGGAGGTTTCTTCCTACCACGCACTATTGGAAATCTATTCATCAGCAAGGGAATGTGTGATTTATAAGACAAGTAGTGACTTTCTTCCTAAGCAAGCAACCAACAAGGCAGTAGAACAGAAAAATAAGCAGGTGCAAGAAGAAAAAGGAATTCAAAAAGAAGCTGGGGTGATAAACAAGAAGGAAGGTATTACAACCCAAGTCACTATCAAGGAAGAAAGATCAACAAGAAAGAAAAAGATGAAGAGCAAGAAGAAGGCTTACAAAGGGTGGAAGAATAAGAAAATCCTAACTGAAGGATTTTCTAAAGGTGATAAGGTGCAACTAGTGTATCAACAGCTGAGAACAGAAGATTATTACACTGTCAACCAAATACTTTCTCTTGAGCATATTGAAATTGAGCATCAAGGCACACATAGAAAGCTTACAGTGAGAGGTGACAAGTTGAGACATCACCAACATCAACCACCCTAAAGGGAGTTCAATGTCAAGCTAGTGACAATAAAAGAGCGCTTGTTGGGAGGCAACCCAACCTGAGGTAGTTTTCTTTTCATAAGCTTTTTCAATAAAAATGTTGAATAATTGGTATGGATTGCAAGGAGCTAAGTTTGGTGTTGCACACCAAAACAAATTAAGGGAGAATGAAAGATTCTAAGTTTGGTGTTCCACCAAAAATATCACTTAAAAACACATTCTCACCTCTTGCATGATGCTAGCTCCAAGCAACCAAACACATTATTCAACTGTTTAACTTCTTTTTAGCTTTAATTTCATTAATCTTTAGCAAGGACACAAGGTTTTACATATGGTTAACTGTTGCATCAGAAGCAATGGCAAACAATTAAGTTTGGTGTCCTCACACCTAAATAGAACCAAGAGCCACATTCAATTTATGCATAATAACCATACAATTAAGGGCTTGAGAAGCAAGCAACTTTGAGAATTATGCAGGACATGAGTCAACAATTGAAGATATTATGCATCTTAACTCAAAGAGAACACAACAGAAGGAAGAATCAAAGGGCTGCAACTTCAAAGGTTGTATCTAAACTTAATCCTTGCTGCTGTGAAGTGTTTTGAATCTGGAAACCATTGTATGCCTTGCTAAAGTGTTTATCTAGTTGCAAGTGAAATTGTTTGTTAAGAATGCTAAATCTGCATAATGCTTGTTATCCATCACTTAGCTAAATTTTGTTTTGTTTCCCACATGCTTGAATAAGAGAGAATTGTTTGAATTGAAAAGTGAAATATCCAATGTTGCATAAGTAAGAATGGAAGTTAATGGTGGTATATGTGTTTGATTAAATGCATAACTCATGAAATAATTGTTGCATAATATCATTTTCATTTAAGTGGGAGTTAGCTTGCTGTCATAAAGACTCTTATCAATAAAGAAAAAGCCCTTGAGAACAAAAACAGAAGAAAAAGCCAAAGTGGCAAGAAAAACAAAGAATAAAGGTTAGACACCAATAGCTTGGACCCTAGGACATATGCCTGTGGTGTTCTTGTACTAAGATATGCTTGGATAAGTAAATTCTAAGGGGTATTTTAAAACCCGGTCACTTAGATCAACTGATTTGGGATGGCCAATTGAAAATCCATAATAAAGAGCAACTTAGATACAGAACATTTAGTTATCCAAAGAGATGCTGGGCATCAATGATCCTAGGAAGAAATAGTGAGCCATGTGTCTGTGGTGGAAAGATGTTGGGTAAAAGAAAAAAAAAATAAAGCCAAAGGCTATTACTGCAACATTAGACACCAAACCTCCAAAAGAATAATAAGCTTGTTAAGCATTATAAGAAAAGAAAAGTTAGCAAGGGAGTAATTAAAGGGTAAGTCTTATAATAGCAAGTTTAGCAAACCTTTGAGGAAAGATGTATATTACATAACAGCAACAATAATTGAGTTATCATTGTCTGCATAAAGACTCCATAAATCAAGTTCTGCTATATGCCTAATAAGGATATGTGCTCTTTTCTTATTCATATCATTTACTCTTAATTTTGATGCTTGCTTGGGGACAAGCAAGATTTAAGTTTGGTGTTGTGATGACAAGTCATCATATACCCATTTTTCAAGCTAATTTCACTTGTTTTGTTAGCATTTATGCACTTTCTTGCATCCTAAGTAAGTGATTTGGAGTGAAAATGCATAACTTCTCTAAATCAAGCAACCACCATGAAATTAATGTTAAATCATGAGGTTTAAGCTAATTTTAATTGAATTTTAATGGATTTATAAGCCTCTTGAATTTAGTGATACTTGGAGTGTTGTTTTGGTTTATTGTAGGTGAAGAAAAGAAAAGAAAAGGAAAAGCGTGCCTAAGAAGTGTAGCCTAAGGAAGGGAAAGCGTGGCCAAAGTAATAGAAAGCGTGCCGCATGCAATGGGGGAGGCAACATTGCCCTCCACAAGGGCAGACTGCCCTCTAGGAGGGCAACACAAGAGAACCAAACAAGGAAGGAAAATCTGCCCTGCCCACTACAAGGGCAGAGCACAAAATGTGCCTTGGAACCAAGAATAAGAGAACCTTGCCCTGCCCTTGTGGAGGGCAGAATCGGGCTCTCTAAGGAAGAAATTCAAGAGAAAAATGTCACCCATGCATGCTACAAGGATCGAACAAGGAACCATGAGGAAGCCAAGACTTAAGAATGAGTGCCATGCCAAGAAACCAAGGAAATTATTGTAGCGTGTGCGTCCGCCCATATTCGAACTCGGGAATGCAATGTGAGAACTCTGCCCTGCCCTTGGCGCGGGCAGGGCAGCATTTGGATTGGCGCACGACCTTGGTGCACCACACACAAATCTGGCGCACCAAATCCTTCCCTGGCAGCACCAGCGCGCACCACGACCCTCTCCTGGCAGCACCACAACTTTCTGCCCTGCCCTTGGCGCGGGCAGGGCAGTGTTTTGTGTTCCTGGCGCACCACGCACGAATTCTGGCGCACCAATCTTCGACCCTGGCAGCACCAACGCGCAACGCTCGTCCCTGGCAGCACCACAACTTTCTGCCCTGCCCTTGGCGCGGGCAGGGCAGCGTTTTGTGTTCCTGGCAGCACCAAGGCCACACCAACTCGCACCAAGGCCGCACCAATCTCATACACCAAGCACCAATTTTCTGCCCTGCCCTCCACAAGGGCAGGGCAGCCTCCTGGGAGTGATTTTTAATGGGCCAAAAATTCAAATTAAAAATCCATTTGAATTCATTTCTTCACCAAATCAAAAGCCCATCCAAATCCCAAAATCCAAGAATAGAAAGTGTATAAATAGAAGCTAGTTTGATGTAATTAGGG
>NC_029774.3:92023602-92024926 GCF_000817695.3 Arachis duranensis | reverse complement strand
TTGGAGAAGAAGAATCTGAGGAGGAATTCCAAGAAATGGAATGAGATCCCAATCAACCAGGAGAAGGAGCCAACAATAATCAACAACAACGAAGAGTCTTGGCTTCATACACATTTGCAAATGCTAGGCATTGTGGGAGTAGCATTCTTCCTCCCAATGTCAATGCAAACAATTTTGAACTCAAGCCACAACTCATCACTCTGGTTCAAAACAATTGTTCTTTTGGAGGAGGGCCTTTGGAGGATCCAAATCAACATCTGTCTACCTTTTTGAGAATCTGTGACACAGTGAAAACAAATGGGGTACCTCCTGATAGCTACAAGTTGCTGCTCTTCCCATTCTCTCTCAGAGATAAAGCCACTCAATGGCTAGAGACCTTTCCAAAAGAAAGCATCAACATTTGGGATGACTTGGTGAGCAAGTTTCTTGCCAAATTTTATCCCCCTCAAAGAATCTTAAGGTTGAAGACTGAGGTTCAAACGTTCACTCAATTGGAGGCCGAGAACTTATATGAAGCATGGGAAAGGTATAAGGCTTTATTGAGGAAATGTCCACCAGAGATGTTCACTGAGTGGGACAAGTTGCAAAACTTCTATGAGGGACTCACTCTTAAAGCCCAAGACGAAGCTCTTGATCACTCTGCCGAAGGTTCATTACAACTCATGCAGACCACAGAAGAAGCTCAAAACCTCATTGATATGGTGGCCAACAACCAATATTTCTTTGCTCATCAAAGACAATGCCAACCATCACAGAGAAGAGGAGTAATGGAGTTGGAAGGAGTGGATTCAATCTTAGCTCAAAACAAGATGATGCAGCAGCAGATTCAACAACAATTTGAGCAAATGGCTAAGAGGATTGATGGCTTGCAAGTGGCAGCAGTGAGCACCACAAGCCAACCATCAACCACTTGGGTGCAAAATGAAGAAACTCAAGAGGAGCAACAACAAGAGCAAGTCCAATACATGCACAACCAAAATCCTGGAACAAATGAAGTCTATGGTGATACTTACAATCCATCTTGGAAGAACCATCCCAACCTCAGATGGGGAGACAACCATAATCAAAACCAGCAACCATGGCAAAGAAACACAAGTCAGAACAATTGGAAAAACACAAACCACAACCCCCAGCCAAACACTAACCAAAATGCATACAGAAAACCACAAAACAACTACCCAAATTCTAACCAATACCCACCCAATAACCACCCAACTAACCAAAACACTTATCTTCATCCATCAACACCCCAAAATCAACCCATCTCACAAGACTCACAGAGAATCACCAATCTAGAGCTGCTCATGGAAAAACTGATGAAGAA
>NC_029774.3:92019877-92022006 GCF_000817695.3 Arachis duranensis | reverse complement strand
GAACAGAAAAACAAACAGATGCAAGAAGAAAAAGGGATTCAAAAGGAAGCAGGGGTGATAAACAAAAAGGAAGGTATCACAACTCAAGTCACTGTCAAGAAAGAAAGATCAACAAGAAAGAAAAAGATGAAGAGCAAGAAAAAGGCTCACAAAGGTTGGAAGAACAAGAAAATCCCAACTGAAGGATTCTCTAAGGATGATAAGGTGCAATTAGTATATCAACAGCAGGGAGCAGAAGATTATTACACTGTCAACCAAATACTTTCTCTTGAGCATATGGAAATTGAACATCTAGACACACAGAGAAAGCTAACAGTGAGAGGTGACAAATTGAGACATCACCAACATCAACCACCTTAAAGGGAGGTCAATGTCAAGCTAATGACAATAAAAGAGCGCTTCATGGGAGGCAACCCATGGTTTAAGATTTCTGTCTTCTCTTTTATTCAATAAGCTATGATTCCTCTGAATATGATTTTGAATTTTCATGCCTGGTAAATGCATATATCATTTTGAAGCACATGGCAAACTTCTAAGTTTGGTGTACCTTAAGGCACACCCAAGTTCATTGTTCAAAGAAGAGGATTATCTTTTAGAGCATATGCATAAGTCTTCTGATAAAGCATGTGCAACAATGTTCAGAGGATCATTTTCCAATCATGGATTCAAAACCATACAGACAAGGAATCATACATCAATTTTGTTTTTTTAAAAAAATGCATCAATTGTGAGAACGGTTTGCATTGTTGAGCCGTCCCCTCAATAAAAGATAAGTTTGGTGTTCACCAACTTTTAGCATTTTATTTAGGGACACAATTGATCACAAAAAAATTTTATTTTAACTATTAAGCAAACCAAAACAATTCATTTTATTATTGCAAATTAATTGCCACGGTTATATTAATATTCTAAGCTAGCTGTTTTGGTTCAGGTGGAAGAAAAAGGTTAGGACAAAACTCAAGGAGGGGCCACGGCTAGGAGGAGTTATGTGAGGAAGGTCACATGTGCCTAGGAGAATGCGTTTATGGGGGACAGAATTTGCATGCATGCAACATTGAACACCTAAATGCATGCAGCCAATGGGAGGAGGATCCTCGTCAAGCCTCAACCATGCATGCAAGCCGTCCATCTCATGCATTCCTTGAATGAGCAAACCAATCTCAACCCTTCATGAACACTAACGGTTCCTTCTTCATTCATTCATTGTGGTTTTGTTGAAAAGCTTGGAAACATGGCCTATTAATAGCCGTTGCACCAACACGGCATACACATTCCCATTCAAGCCACTTTCATATGAAACCACACTCTATTCCACTTCCAAAACCAACATAATTCCCTTACCTCACACATCAAAACCGAACCAAAATTCACCCCAAACACAACACATATTTCTTCTACTCTCACTTCCTCTTGCTTTTCACTTTAATTTCAATGGCCTCCTCAAGCTCAAAAAGAAGGCCGGGAAAAGAACCTATGGTAACCGAACCTCCATCATTTGATGCACGCAAGTTTAGATCCCAATTCCATGAAGGGAGATATCATAGGTTCATGGAGGCAAAGAATGTCATCTATGAGAAAGGCCTTGATTTGAGGGAAGGAGAATACCCCATTATGAGGCAAATTACTAGAGAAAGAAGGTGGGAACTCTTGTGTGCTCCTCTGACTGACATCAGTGCAGTAATGATCAAGGAGTTCTATGCAAATGCTGCCAAAGAAAACAAAAATAGTGCTCCCTACACAAGTTATGTCAGAGGGGTTGAAGTGAGTTTTAGCCCTGCTGCTATCACAAGAGCTCTCAAGTTGAGAACCATAACCTATCCAGAGCCTAGTTATGAGGCTAGAATGCAAATGAAAAATAATCCTGATGAGATCCTGCAGGGGTTATGCATGGAAAATACAGATTGGGAAAGAGATTCAAAGGGAGTTCCAAGTCACATAAGGAGGATAAATCTTACTCCTGTGGCTAAGGGTTGGTATGAAATAGTGAGGAGATCTATCCTTCCTACTGGAAACGCCTCTTGGGTCACAATCAAACGAGCACTCTTGACATACTGCATCCTACATGGAGGTGAAATCAACCTCGCACAACTCATAGCCGACAGTATTCAAGAAATGGCCGATAGCACAAG
>NC_029774.3:92017100-92017453 GCF_000817695.3 Arachis duranensis | reverse complement strand
GCGCACCAAATCCTTCCCTGGCAGCACCAGCGCGCACCACGACCCTCTTCTGGCAGCACCACAACTTTCTGCCCTGCCCTTGGCGCGGGCAGGGCAGCGTTTTGTGTTCCTGGCAGCACCAAGGCCGCACCAACTCGCACCAAGGCCGCACCAATCTCATGCACCAAGCACCAATTTTCTGCCCTGCCCTCCACAAGGGCAGGACAGCCTCCTGGGAGTGATTTTTAATGGGCCAAAAATTCAAATTAAAAATCCATTTGAATTCATTTCTTCACCAAATCAAAAGCCCATCCAAATCCCAAAATCCAAGAATAGAAAGTGTATAAATAGAAGCTAGTTTGATGTAATTAGGT
>NC_029774.3:92011628-92016803 GCF_000817695.3 Arachis duranensis | reverse complement strand
GGTTCTTCTGTGAACCTCTGCTACATTTTATTTCCTTTCTGTTTGAATGCTTATTGCTTCTGATTTAATTTTTGCTCTCTTAATTGTTGCAATTCACTTCTTCTTTGTTTAGATCCTGTAATCCCAGTCATCAATTCCCTTTTATATTCAAGCCATTTATCTTTCTTGCCATTTAAGTTACTGCAGTTTATGTTTCTTGCACTTTAAGTTTCAGTCATTTACTTTCTTGTTCTTTAAGTTTCTGCAAATTTACTTTCCTGTTCTTTAATTTACTACACTTCTCCCTTCCCCCTTTACATTTACTGTCATTTACTTCCTGTTAAACACAAATCACTCAACCAAAACTTGATTCGCTTGACTAAATCACCCACTAAACTAAAATTGCTCAATCCTTCAATCCCTGTGGGATCGACCTCACTCATGTGAGTTATTATTACTTGATGCGACCCGGTACACTTGCCGGTGAGTTTTGTGTTGGATCGTTTTCCACACATCAGCAGTATCGGGCTCACCAAAGGGAGAAATTCAAAGAAAAAGTTCACCATTGCTTGCCACAAGGATCGAACACGGGGCTTCAATTTGGAAACATTGCCCTGCCCTCCACAAGGGCAGGGCAGCATCTTGTGGTGCACGGCCACGCACCATTCTGGCGCACCAAGGGAAGGCTCGGCAGCATCATTCTGGCGCACAGGCATCACTCGGCAGCACCAGCAGCATGCATCTGGCGCACCAAAGAATTCTGCCCTGCCCTCCGCGAGGGCAGGGCAGCGTCCTGCACACACCAACGCACCACACGCACGCACCATGGGCCAGATGCACAATTTCCTGCCCTGCCCTCCACAAGGGCAGGGCAGCCTCCTGGGAGCTACTTTCTTCAAAGGCTAAAATTGGATTAAAAATCCAATAAAATTCATTTCTTCACCAAATCAAAAGCCCATCCAAATTCCAAAATCCAAGAATAGAAAGTGTATAAATAGGAGATAGTTTGATGTAATTAGGACCTTTTCCTTTACTTTTGAACTTTGATCTTTCTTTTGAGCTTTAAATTTTATTTTTGAACTTTGGAACTTCTCTTGGTGACTTCACTGAGATTTCAGAGAATTGGAGAGGAGAATTGATCTCTCTTCTTCCTCGTTCTTGCTTGGGCATTTTTACTTTTCTTGTTTGAGTTTTGGGTGTGAAGAATTGAGGAAATTCTGTCTCAATCTCCATTCAAAATCTCTTTAAATCTTCTTCTGCATGATTGAGTTTAATTTTATTCCCTTTACTGCTTTTTCTTCAATTTCTTGTTAATTGCTTTGTGGACTTGGATCTGGGAAGGCTATTGAGATCTAGACTTTGCTATCTAGTCTCTTGAGTCATGAGATCCCATTTTTCCTTTAGGTTCTTCTGTGAACCTCTGTTGCAAGTTAATTCCCATTTCTGTTTGGATTCTAGTTGTTTCTAATTTAATTTCTGCTTTATTAATTGTTGCAATTTACTTTCCTTTGCTAAAATTCTGAATTCCCAATCCTCAACTCCCTTGTCCACTCAAGCAATTTATATTTCTTGCACTTTAAGTTACTGCAATTTACATTTCTTGCACTTTAAGTTTCAGTCATTTAATTTCTTGTCCTTTAAGAGTCAACATCTTTTACTTTCCTGTTCCTTAATTTACTGCAATTTTCCCCTCTCCCTTTACATTCCAAGCAATTTAGTTTCTGTTAATGATAAACCACTCAATCAATATTTGATTCGCTTGACTAAATCAACCACTAAACTAAAATTGCTCAATCCTTCAATCCTTGTGGGATCGACCTCACTCCCGTGAGTTTTATTACTTGATGCGACCCGGTACACTTGCCAGTGAGTTTTGTGTTGGATCGTTTTCCACACATCAGGAGCCACGAGCTGTGCCGGTCGCCTTCGCATCGCGTCGGAGAGGAATGCTAAAACTAAGAACCGCGAGGTAAAGGAGCCATTGGGGGGTCTGCCGTCGAGCTGCTGCACCAGCCACCGCCGCAGGTGTCGCTGTCGGAGAAGGGATCTGCATCTCTGAAATTTCGGCCGCCGAGAGTGGTTCTGTGACTTTAGGGATCACCGCCGGAGTTCCGGGCTGAGCCTCTGCCACTTAAGACCCTGCTGCCGTCTTTGAAAAAATTTGCCGATAAGGGTTTTAAATTGTGGTTTCTGTCCTTTTTGAATTCCGAGAATACTCTAGTCGATGCGTGTTGGTTTCAGTTGGCGCGATCGGAAATTGTCGTTGCTGCCACTTGAGGTGGCTTCCGGGCTACCGCTGAACCGGTTCGGAGACCGCCGGTGTTCTGGTTTAACCGTTTCTTCTTCGTTTCGTATGCGTTTTCGATTTGAAAGCTCTCTAGTTACTATTTTGTCATCATACACTAAGGTTTTGTGGCATCAATTGCTATAAGATTTAGTTTCTATTGTTATATTTCGCGATTAGTGTTGCTGTGGTTACCGCGGGAGTGGCTTGGAGCCGAGGTTGCGGTTGTTGGTGATTTCGGTTTAAGAGAGGAGGTTCTTGTGACGTGTTTGGTTTATGATTTTGGCGTTTTGAGGTAGGGGCATTTTCTGAAAACTATATTTTATATATTGGAATTATTACATATGGATACTGATGTGAGACAATGTATTTGGTGATTCTATAAGCCTTATGTGATGTTGATTGTCCTGGATGAATGTAATTATATGTTTGAATAGATTATTATTTGGTTTGATGAACGGATTGTTGTACGGTTTTGTGAAACGGAATGCTTTTCAAGTTGATTCTTTTAAAGATTTGAGATCGAGTTTAATCCGTTGAGAATCAATTTGAGTTAACTTTCTTGAGAATGTGAAAAATAGAATACACTCTTGGATTTAGCCTAGTTTGCTTTAAATGATCTGGTTTTGATAAATGATTGTTGCTGAACCATTCCTTTAAAGCCTTAGAAATGAGTTTTATCGGTTGATAATGAATTGATTTTGAAACGGTTTCTTTGAAATATGGAATTGTGATGACTGTTGGATTTGGCTTGCCTTGAACTGATTTTGGATTTTGGGCTATTGAAAAAGAATGTGGTCTATTTTGTTGGGATCCGAACCGGGTGGCAAAGTCCAACTTTTAGGGGAGGTGCTGCCGAAATTCTGGTAGAATCTGGGACTTTACTGAAACGTTATTCGGAAACTTATGAGTTAACGACTTCTACTATTCTATCTGAATTATTAAGAAAGGGGTGACTTATGCTTTTGAAATGAACTATTAAGAAGGAAATTGTGATTTAGTCTTATTTCTTAAGCAAAGTATTACATTTCCCTTGTGAACAAGTTATTTAAATGAAACTTATGCCTTAAGGCTGTTTGAATATGAAAAGGGTTTATGCCTTTGAGTTTGACTTGGGGGTTTCGATTAAAGAAGTTTCAATGGCTTTGAAAGAACCCGAGCGTCTGTCGACAAGTCTCATTTTAAAGTGTTTTGGGAAAGGTTTAAGTACTCCTTGTGTTCTGAATTTTTGCAAGACTAAAACAATTTCTGAGCAGTTGAAATGCTTTAGAATTCCTCATGGGGTTGAAGCTGGTTTTTGTTTAAGTGAAGGAAACGGCTTTGAAAAGAGTAATTGATGTCATGACTCTGTATGGCTTAGATCCTATTTTGTTACTCAAATCAAGAAGCAATTGTTTTAATGATTTTAAGTGAATTTGAAGAAATGAGGTATATTAATCTCCCCTAAAGACTTGAGACTCTGCCAAGAAACTCTTGTTATAAAATTCCATTGTTGGATGGATGATTTTAAATATTTCAAAATAAATCTTTAACCTGCCATGGTTATGGAAGTTTTAGAAAGAGGATGTCGAGGGTGGCATTGTTTTCAAAGGGGAATTTACCTCGAGTAAAACTGGCTTATGAGTCTGAGATGATTTGAGAAATGAGATCTTTAAAGCCAAGGCTGAAAAGAGTTGAAACTTGATTTTCAAAGTGAAATGAAATGAGAAAAAGTGATTTATGGATTAAATGCTGATTTTATGAATTCGATGATGTTGAATGGTGGAAGTGCTGTTTTGTTATGGGCCAGAATGGCTGTGTATGATTATGAATATTGGCTGGTTTTGGATTGAACTGTGAGCTGGATGGCTAAGATGGATGTTGATCTATGGTTGAGAATGAATGCATATATGCTGAGATATTGATAATTGTGATTTTACACTTCCACTATCTGAGATACAAGTTTTCCTGGGTAGTAGCAGTGGCTAGTCACCACGTGCTCCAGGTTGAGACTTGATACTCCATTGACACTATGTCGTAAGGGTGGCCGGGCACTGTGAAAGCCCCGGATGATCTTGCCCCCGTGAATATACACCAGTGAGGGTATTGGATATGGATCATGATTATGTTGGGTATAACTCGAGTTGGGGATGCACGACAGAGGGACAGTCCAATGGTTAGCTACCAGGACTTGTCGAGTTGGCTCTATAACCGACAGATGATATCATCAGCCACTAACATAGGCATGCATCATATGCATCTATGTGACATTGTTTGGGTGTGCATATTGTACTTGGTTTGCCTTTGTGACTATTTGAGATTAACTGCTACTTGTTCTACTTGCTGTAACTGTTTGTTGTGCTTGAACTTCCTATCTATGTTTGCAACTGGGACTCTGTTGGATTGTGGTGATTTGTTGTTGGTTGGATTGTTTGGGCCTAGGACCGTGGTTAAATTAAGATGGATCGATGGTTGATTTTGGTTTTGTGTTTCTGGTTTGGAAAAGTATGAAAGGCTAATTTGGTTCAGCATAGATAAACCTTTTGAAAGGCTTTTGAATATTGTTTTAAATGAACAGTTTCCTTTTTCAGAAAAGGATTTCAGATTTCCCTTTTATTGTAAACCATTGTTTTTGAAAAGAGGCATAAGTTGGTATTAATCACTGGTACGGTTTATCTTCATGTATCCTATTACAGTAATTCCCAAAAACCCTCTACTGAGAACCCTTTCGAGGATGATGTTCTCACCCCCTTAAATTTTCACCTTTCAGGATTTTGGATGTAGAAGTCACGAAGAGTTTATTTAGTTGTTGCTGAGATGCTCTGTATTGCTTTAGATTGTTATTTATTGTACCCTCGCCTTTATCCTGATATAATCTGTAAGAGGGATATGAATTGTATTGGTTAATGCTTGTAATATTATTCATATATATA
>NC_029774.3:92011270-92011608 GCF_000817695.3 Arachis duranensis | reverse complement strand
TTGGTAAGTTGTATTGAATGTATGTATGTACGTTGCATAGCAAAAGTATTTTAGGAGCGGTATTACAGTTTAAAGTTTTAAACAGGCTCATATTTTACTATTAAATAGTATAAAAGTCGTCGTAATGTCCAAGCTATCAGAGTTGCGCAGCCGAAAGCGTGTGCTTTGGTAGTTAGGATGTTACACTCAGTGCCGCACCACTCCCACCAAAAAACCCACACATATAGTTTCCCTCCACCATGAAAGAAAAAAGAAAGAAATAAAATAGAAAGAAGAATGGGGAAAGGGGAAGGGGCTGCGGAGAGGGGGAAGAGGAGAGGAAGAAGATCGCGCCGGCG
>NC_029774.3:92005821-92010830 GCF_000817695.3 Arachis duranensis | reverse complement strand
AGCCATTACTGTCGAGCCAAGTCCAGAAGAGGGTTCGAGGGAGCAGCTGCCACCGTTGGAGTCGCGCACAGAGGACGCGCGAGAGGGAGTCACTGTGGAGCCCGGTTCCACTGCTGTTGAACCCGCGCTGTTGTCGTTCCCGCCGTGGAGCTAGTCGCCGCCACTTAAGGCAGAGTTAGAGAGAGAGAACTCGAGAATAGAGGAAAGACAAAGATCTGGGGTTGAGCTGGGGGTTTAACCACCTTGCCCAGCCGCTGCTCACGTCACCGGCTTTGCCTTTGTCGAAGCTGCCGTCGCCACTACAACCATCTGAGCTTGCCACTGCTGATGACTGTAAGCTGAACCACAGTCAGAAAAGGGTTCAGGCCGCTGCCAGGTGCCGTTGCTGGAGAAGGGAGCTGCGTCTCTATGATTCTAACTGCCAGGAGTGGTTCTGTGACTTCCGGGACCACCACTGAAGCTTCAGGCCGAGCCTCTGCCACCAGGAGCGCCTCTGCTTCAACAGAGTTTCACCACCGGTAAGAGTTTTGAGTTTGGTTTCTGTTCTTTTGGAATTCGGGAAATTTTTTAATACCGTGTGGTTGTTACAGTCGCCATCACTGAGGTTTTTGCTCACGACTGTCACTTAGGGTTATTGTTGGAACTATTGCCGGGTCGATTCGGAATCGTAGCTGCTTTATTTTGTTATTTTGGTAAGTAATTATGTTTCGAAAAGCCTCGCGTTAGTATTCTATTGTGTTTGGTTAATGAATATAAGTTTTGGTAACGTGGGGTCGGATCCTGATTATTAATGTTGTGATTAGAGTTGTTGTGGTTGCTGAGAAGTGGTTTGGAGTGGAGGTTACGGCTGCCGCAGTTGCGGGCCGAGAGAAAACGAGTTGTGATGCGTTTTAGAGCTTTCGAGTTTCGACAATCGAGGTAGGAGCTTTTCTAAAATCTCAATTTTATAATTTGGAATTGTTATAAATGGATACCGATGTGAGATATACACTTTTTAGTGATTGTACAAGTCTTATGTATTGTTTGGCCATTTTGGATGAATGTGATTATATGTTTGATTGGATTATAGTTTGCTTTTGATAAATCGAGTGTTGCTGAGTTGTCTCTTTAAAGTTTTGGAAACGAGTTTCATCAGTTGATAAAGATTTATCTTGAAACGACTTCTAATTATTGTTTGGTTTTGATAAATGGGTTGTTGCTGAACTGTTTCTTTAAAGTTTTGGAAATGAGTTTAATCGGTTGATAATGATTTGATCTTGAGACGATTTCCTTGATATGTGAAAACGAGGTGAATGTTGGATTCGGTTTGCTTTTGAACTAATTTTGGATTTTGGACCGTTGGAAAGGATTGTGGATTGGTTTGGATGGGACCAGGAAAGGGTGGCAGAGTCCAAGTTTTAAGGAAAGTGCTGCCGAAATTCCGGTAGAATCTGGAACTTTATTGAAATGTTATTTGAAAAATTATGAGTTAAAGACTTCTACTATTTTATTTGAATTATTAACAAAGGGATGACTTATGCTTTTGAAATGAATTATTAAAAAGGAAATTGTGATTTTGTCTTGTTTCTTAAGAAAAGTATTGTATCTCTTTTGGGAGAAAGTGATTTATATGAAACTTATGTTTTAAGGCTGTTTTAAATGTGAAAAGGGTTATGTCTTTGAATTTGATTTGAGAGTTTCAATTGGAGGAGTTTCAGTGACTTTGAAAGAACCTGAACGTCTATTGACAAGTTTTATTTTAAAATGTTTTGGGAAAAGTTTTAAGTACTCTTTGAATTCTGAATTTTTGCAAGACTAAAACAAATTTTGAGCAGTTGAAACGCTTTAGAATTTATCATGGGGTTGAAGCTGGTTTTGTTTAAGTAAAGGAAATGGCTTTGAAAGGAGTAATTGATTACATGATTCAGTGTGGCTTAGATCCTATTTTTATTGCTCAAATCAGGAAGCCAAGGTTTTAATGATTTTAAGTGAATTTGAGGAAATGAGTTATGTTATTCTCCCCTAAAGACTTGAGACTCTGCCAAGAGACTTTTGTTATAAAATCCCGTTGTTGGATGTATGATTTTGAATATTTCAAAATAAATCTTTAATTTGCCATAGTTTTGGAAGTATTGGATAGAGGATGCCGAGGGTGGCTTTGTTTTAAAAAAAAGGAACTTACTTGAGTAAAAGTGGCTTATGAGCCTGAGATGATTTGAGGAATGGGACCTTTAAAACCAAGGCTGAAAAGAGTTGAAATTTGATTTCAAAGTGAAGTGAATTGAGGAAAAGTGATTTATGGCTTGAATGATGATTTTATGAATTTGATGATGTTAGATGGTGGAAGTGCTATTATGTTATAAGCCGGAATGATTGTGTATGATAATGAATTATGGCTGATTACAGAATATGTTATGAGCCGGATGGCTAACTATGAATTATGAATTTAAGCCGGATGGCTAAGATGAATGTTGATTTATGGCTGAGAATAAACGCATATATGATGAGTTATTGATATTGTCATAGTTGCACTTCCGATTATCTGAGATACCAGTTTCCCTGGGTAGAAGCAGTGACTAGCCACCACGTGCTACAGGTTGAGACTCGATACTCTGCTGACCCTATGTCGTAAGTGTTGCCGGACACTGTGAAAGTTCCGAATGAGCTCGCCCCCGTGAATATCCACCAGTGAGGGTGTTGGATGTGAATTATGATTATGATTGTGAATAACTCAAGTTGGGGATGTACGACAGAGAGACAGTCCAATGGTTAGCTACCAAGACTTGTCGAGTTGGCTTTATAACCGACAGATGATATCATCAACCACTAGGACAGGCATTCATCATTTGCATCTATGTGACTTTGTTTGGGTGTGCATATTGTACTTGGTTTGCCTATGTCGTTAATTGTGTTTAACTGCTAATTGCTCTACTTAATGTAATTGCTTGTTTGTGCTTGAGCCTCCTACTTGTGTTTGTGACTGAAACTCTATTGGATTGTGGTGGATTGGCTGCTGTTTGGATTGTTTGGGCCTAGGGCCATGGTTGATCATTAGATGGGCCAATGGTTGGTTTTGGTTTTGTGTTTCTGGTTTAGAAAAGTATGAAAAACTAATGTGGTTCAGCATAGATAAACTTTTTGAAAGGCTTTAGAATTTTTAGAAAATGAGATGTTTTCTCGTTCAAAAAAGATTTCAGATTCTTCTTATATAGTAAGTCTTGCTTTTGAAAAGGTGCATAAGGCGGTTATTAATAACTATAACGATTTTATCTCGCGTATCCTGTTATCGTAATTCTGTAACCCTATAGTAAGAACCCTTTCGAGGATGATGTTCTCACTTCCCTACAGATCTTCTGTTTTTCAGGTTACGGATGACGAAGTTCGGAAGATATTATTTCTTTTCTGTTAAACGATATTAATGTATTGTTTTAGTATTTATGTTTCCCTCGCCTTTAATTTTGCAGGTTTTGTAAGAGGGATAGGATTTCGATATGAGACGCTTGTAAAATTAATTAATATGTATGTATATGTGTAAGTATATATATGTATTTCCTGTGATGTATTGTGAGTTATATTGTAAGTATGAATGTGTGTTTTCGAAAGATTCGGTCTAAGTTTTAAATAGGCTCATATTTTAGTATTAAATAGTATAAGAGTCATCGTAATATCCAAGCTATCAGAGGGGCGCAGCCAGAAGCGCAACTTTTTATAGTTAGGGTGTTACATTGCGGTATCAGAGCGGTCTTTCCTATAGAGCCTGAGGAATGAATCAACTATGCTTCAATTGCATACTCTGAGCATTTGTCATGTAATAGGTCTTGTTCGGATAATAAGAATTAGAGCTTTATGCACATGACGGTCTATTGATTAATGCCATTAGTCTTGCGTTGCATAATTCCTGATATTAAGTTTGGCCAGCTTAATACTAGTGAATTATGTATATGGGAGCACTAATGGGTTGTCGTAGATGATATACGAGTAATAGGTAACGCGATTCGTGAGTTTTGGGAATGTTAGAGACTATTTCTCGAGGTTACTCAGTATGTGTCTTAGAATTCTGTTGGAGTTAACTTGTTCCTTCCTAGCCTATCTTGAAGTTTTTGTTCCTCTTTTCTTTTGGAAAGTAGTTTGGATTTCCAACCTTATTTCTCTATTCATATGCATTCTTGTTTGATTCTAATTGCATATGCTTGTTTAAAATCCTTGTCATATCTATCTTTCTCTGTTTAAATTCCTCTTGATTCATGTATTCTTTGATATAGCTTGAAACCTGTCATAATGCGTGGTGCACGAAATTGTGATCATCAATGGCGCCATCAACATGGTACGCTCAATTGCAATCTCAACTATTTATCACAACTTCGCACAACTAACCAGCAAGTGTACTGGGTCATCCAAGTAATAAACCTTACGCGAGTAAGGGTCGATCCCACGGAGATTGTTGGTATGAAGCAAGCTATGGTCATCTTGTAAATCTCAGTCAGCATAAAGTAAAGATAGAGATACTTATGTAATTCATTGGTGAGAATTTCAGATAAGCGTATGGAGATGCTTTGTCCCTTCCGTCTCTCTGCTTTCCTACCGTCTTCATCCACTCCTTCTTACTCCTTTCCATGGCAAGCTGTATGTTGGGCATCACCATTGTCAGTGGCTACAGTCCCGTCCTCTCAGTGAAAATGTTCAACGCACCCTGTCACGGCACGGCTATTCATCTGTCGGTTCTCAATCAGGTTGGAATAGAATCCATTGATTCTTTTGCGTCTGTCACTAACGCCCAGCGTTTAGGAGTTTGAAGCTCGTCACAGTCATTCAATCATTGAATCCTACTCAGAATACCACAGACAAGGTTTAAACCTTCCGGATTCTCTTGAATGCCGCCATCAATTCTAGCTTATACCACGAGGATTCCGATCAAGGGATCTAAGAGATAAACATTCAAGCCTTGTTTGCTTGTAGAACAGAAGTGGTTGTCAGGCATTCGTTCATAAGTGAGAATGATGATGAGTGTCACATAATCATCACATTCATCG
>NC_029774.3:92000454-92005648 GCF_000817695.3 Arachis duranensis | reverse complement strand
TTGAAAATACATAAGAACAAGGTCTAGGCATGGCCGAGAGGCCAGCCCCCAAAACGTGATCAAAAGATTCAAAGATCTAAAGATGAAAATACAATAGCAAAAGGTCCTATTTGTAGAGAACTAGTAGCCTAGGGTTTACAGAGATGAGTAAATGACATAAAAATCCACTTTCGGGCACACTTCGTGCGTGCTTGGGCTGAGAATTGAAGCTTTCATGTGTAGAGACTTTTCTTGGAGTTAAACGCCAGCTTTTGTGCCAGTTTGGGCGTTTAACTCCCATTCTTGTGCCAGTTCTGGCGTTTAACGCCGGGCAGTTTTGAGCTGATTTAGAACGCCAGTTTGGGCCATCAAATCTCTGAAAAAGTATGGACTATTATACATTGCTGAAAAGCCCAAGATGTCTACTTTCCAACGCCATTGAGAGCGCGCCAATTGGGCTTTTGTAGCTCAATAAAATCCACTTAGAGTGCGGTGAGGTCAGAATCCAACAGCATCTGCAGTCCTTTTCAGCCTCTGAATCAGATTTTTGCTCAGGTCCCTCAATTTCAGCCAGAAAATACCTGAAATCATAGAAAAACACACAAACTCATAGTAAAGTCTAGAAAAGTGAATTTTAAATAAAAACTAATAAAAATATAATAAAAACTAACCAAAACATACTAAAAACTTACTAAAAACAATGCCAAAAAGCGTACAAATTATCCGCTCATCACAATACCAAACTTAAATTGTTGCTTGTCCTCAAGCAACTGAAAATCAAATAAGATAAAAAGAAGAGAATATGCAATGAATTCCAAAAATATCTATGAAGATCAGTATTAATTAGATGAGCGGGGCTTTTAGCTTTTTGCCTCTGAACAGTTTTGGCATCTCACTCTATCCTTTGAAATTCAGAATGATTGGCTTCTATAGGAACTCAGAATGCAGATAGTGTTATTGATTCTCCTAGTTAAGTATGATGATTCTTGAACATAGCTACTTTATGAGTCTTGACCGTGGCCCAAAGCACTCTATCTTCCAGTATTACCACCGTATACATACATGCCACAGACACATAACTGGGTGAACCTTTTCAGATTGTGACTCAGCTTTGCTAGAGTCCCCAATTAGAGATGTCCAGGGTTCTCAAGCACACTCTTTTTGCCTTGGATCACAATTTTATTATTTCTTTTTCTTTTTTCTTTTTCCTCTCTTTCTTTTTTTTTCGAATTTTTTCTTTTTTTTTGTATTCAATGCTTTTTCTTACTTCAAGAATCATTTTTTTATGATTTTTCAGATCCTCAGTAACATGTATCCTTTTTCATCATTCTTTCAAGAGCCAACATTCATGAACAACAAATTCAAAAGACATATGCACTGTTTAAGCATACATTCAGAAATCTAAAGTATTGCCACCACATCAAGGTAATTAATCTGTTATAAAATTTAAAATTCATGCAATTCTTCTCTTTTTCAATTAAGAATATTTTTCATTCAAGAAAGGTGATGGATTCATAGGACATTCATAACTTTAAGGCATAGACACAAAGACACTAATGATCATAAGACACAAACATGGATAAACATAAGCATGAAAATTTGAAAAAATAGAAAAATAAAGAACAAGGAAATTAAAGAACGGGTCCACCTTAGTGATGGCGGCTTGTTCTTCCTCTTGAAGATCTTATGGAGTGCTTGAGCTCCTCAATGTCTCTTCCTTGCCTTTGTTGCTCCTCTCTCATGATTCTTTGATCTTCTCTAATTTCATGGAGGAGGATGGAATGTTCTTGGTGCTCCACCCTTAGTTGTCCCATGTTGGAACTCAATTCTCCTAGGGAGGTGTTGATTTGCTCCCAATAGTTTTGTGGAGGAAAGTGCATCCCTTGAGGCATCTCAGGGATTTCATGATGAGTGAGATCTCTTGTTTGCTCCATCCTTTTCTTAGTGATGGGCTTGAGGTCATGCCTTCTTAGTTGAACCGGCTTCACTCTTGAATCTCTCTTCCATTGAGCGCCCTCTTCACAAATGTCTATCAGGACTTGGTCCAACCTTTGATCAAACTTGACCCTTTTTGAGTTTGAAAGGGACCTCGGGGATCACCTTCTTCTTGGCCACAACTTCATAGACGTGGTCTTGATGCACCCTTGAGATGAATCTCTCCATCTCCCATGACTCGAAGGTGGAAGCTTTTGCCTTCCCTTTCCTCTTTCAAGAGGTTTCTCTGGCCTTAGATGCCATAAATGGTTATGAAAAAACAAAAAGCAATGCTTTTACCACACCAAAATTAAAAGGTTTGCTCGTCCTCGAGCAAAAGAAGAAAGAAGAGAGTAGAAGAAGAAGAAATAGAGGAGATTGAGATGGCTTTGTGGTTTGGCCAAAGGGAGAGAAGTAGTGTTTAGGTTGTGTGAAAAAGAGGTGGTAAAGATGGGTTTATAGAAGGGGGAAGAAGTAGTGTTTAGGTTGTGTGAAAATGAGGTGGTGAAGATGGGTTTATATAGGGATGGAGAGAGGGGTAGGGTCCGGTCATGTATGGGTGGGTTTGGGAGGGAAAGTGGTTTTATGAAGGATGGATGTGAGTGGTGAAGAGAATGGTAAGATTTGATAGGTGAGGGGTTTTTGGGAAAAAGGTGTTGAGGTGATTGGTGAATGGGGGGTGAAGAAGAGAGAGAGTGGTGGGGTAGGTGGGGATCCTGTGGGATCCACAGATCCTGAGGTGTCAAGGAAAAGTCATCTCTGCACCAAGTGGCGAGCAAAAATGCTCTTTATGCCAATTTTGGCATTAAACGCCGGGCTGGTGCCCATTTCTGGCGTTTAACGCCAGCTTCTTGCCCTTTCCTGGCATTTAACGCCAGTCTGGTGCCCTTTTCTGGCGTTAAACTCCCAGAATGGTGCCAGACTGGGCGTTAAATGCCCATTTGCTGCCCTTACTGGCGTTTAAACTCCAGTAAGTTCTTCCTCCAGGGTGTGCTATTTTTCTTTCTGTTTTTCATTCTGTTTTTGCTTTTTCAATTGATTTTGTGACTTCCCATGATCATCAACCTACAGAAAACATAAAATAAGAAAGGAAAATTAGATAAATATAACATTGGGTTGCCTCCCAACAAGCGCTTCTTTAATGTCAGTAGCTTGATAGTGGGCTCTCATGGAGCCTCACAGATACTCAGAGCAATGTTGGAACCTCCCAACACCAAACTTAGAGTTTGAGTGTGGGGGTTCAACACCAAACTTAGAAGTTGGTTGTGGCCTCCCAACACCAAACTTAGAGTTTGACTGTGGGGGCTCTGTTTGACTCTGTTTTGAGAGAAGCTCTTCATGCTTCCTCTCCATGGTGACAGAGGAATATCCTTGAGCCTTAAACACAAAGGATTCTTCATTCACTTGAATGATCAATTCTCCTCTGTCCACATCAATCACAACCTTTGCTGTGGCTAGGAAGAGTCTGCCTAGGATGATGGATTCATCCATGCACTTCCCAGTTGTCTCTTTTGAGGTAGTTTCTGCCTAGACAAGTCAGTCAGTTCTTTGGTGAGCAAAGGGGGTTCGTCCTCCCAAGTTTCATTACCAAATAACTTGTCATTTAGCTTCTTGATTGCTTTAAGGTATTTAGCAACTTGCTCTTCAGTGACATACTCATCCTCTTCAGAGGAAGAATACTCATCACAGCTCATGAATGGCAGAAGTAAATCCAATGGAATCTCTATGGTCTCAGTGTGAGCCTCAGATTCTCATGGTTCCTCATTAGGGAACTCATTGGAGGCCAGTGGACGTCCATTGAGGTCTTCCTCAGTGGCGCTCACTGCCTCTTCCTCCTCTCCAAATTCGACCATGTTGATGGCCTTACACTCTCCTTTTGGATTTTCTTCTGTATTGCTTGGAAGAGTACTAGGAGGGAGTTCAGTAACTTTCTTACTCAGCTGACCCACTTGTGCCTCCAAGTTTCTAATGGAGGACCTTGTTTCAGTCATGAAACTTTGAGTGGTTTTGATTAGATCAGAGACCATGGTTGCTAAGTCAGAGTGGCTTTGCTTAGAATTCTCTGTCTGTTGTTGAGAAGATGATGGAAAAGGCTTACCGTTGCTAAACCTGTTTCTTCCACCATTATTGTTTTTGAAACCTTGTTGAGGTCTCTGTTGACCTTCCATGAGAGATTTGGATGATTTCTCCATGATGGATTATAGGTGTTTCCATAGGGTTTTCCCATGTAATTCACCTCTTCCATTGAAGGGTTCTCAGGATCATAAGCTTCTTCTTCAGATGAAGCGTCCTTAGTACTGCTTGGTGCAGCTTGTATTCCAGACAGACTTTGAGAAATCATATTGACTTGCTGAGTCAACATTTTGTTCTGAGCCAATATGGCATTCAGAGTATCAATCTCAAGAACTCCTTTCTTCTGATTCGTCCCATTGTTCACAGGATTCCTTTCAGAAGTGTACATGAATTGGTTATTTGCAACCATTTCAATGAGTTCTTGAGCTTCTGCAGGCGTCTTCTTCAGATGAAGAGATCCTCCGGCAGAGCTATCCAATGACATCTTGGACAGTTCAGACAGACCATCATAGAAGATACCTATGATGCTCCACTCAGAAAGCATGTCAGAAGGACACTTTATGATCAATTGTTTGTATCTTTTCCAAGCTTCATAGAGGGATTCACCTTCCTTCTGTCTGAAGGTTTAGAATTCCACTCTAAGCTTACTAAATTTTTGAGGTGGAAAGAACTTTGCCAAGAAGGCATTGACTAGCTTTTCCCAAGAGTTCAGGCTTTCTTTAGGTTGTGAGTCCAACCATATCCTAGCTCTGTCTCTTACAGCAAAAGGGAATAGCATAGGTCTGTAGACCTTAGGGTCAACCCCATTAGTCTTGACAGTGTCATAGATTTGCAAGAACTCAGCTAAAAACTGATGAGGATCTTCCAATGGAAGTCCATGGAACTTGCAATTCTGTTGCATCAGAGAAACTAATTGAGGCTTAAGCTCAAAGTTGTTTGCTCCAATGGCAGGGATAGAGATTCTTCTTCCATAGAAGTCGGGAGTAGGTGCAGTAAAGTCACCCAGCACCTTCCTTGCATTGTTGGCATTGTTGTTGTTTTCGGCTGCCATGTCTTCTTCTTGTTTGAAGATTTCTGTTAGGTCCTCTACAGAAATTTGTGCCTTAGCTTCTCTTAGCTTTCGCTTCAAGGTCCTTTCAGGTTCAGGGTCAGCCTCAACAAGAATGCT
>NC_029774.3:91983747-91998761 GCF_000817695.3 Arachis duranensis | reverse complement strand
AAGGATAGAGATACTTATGTAATTCATTGGTGAGAATTTCAGATAAGCGTATGGAGATGCTTTGTCCCTTCCGTCTCTCTGCTTTCCTACTGTCTTCATCCACTCCTTCTTACTCCTTTCCATGGCAAGCTGTATGTTGGGCATCACTGTTGTCAGTGGCTACAGTCCCGTCCTCTCAGTGAAAATGTTCAACGCACCCTGTCATGGCACGGCTATTCATCTGTCGGTTCTCAATCAGGTTGGAATAGAATCCATTGATTCTTTTGCGTTTGTCACTAACGCCCAGCGTTTAGGAGTTTGAAGCTCGTCACAGTCATTCAATCATTGAATCCTACTCAGAATACCACAGACAAGGTTTAGACCTTCCGGATTCTCTTGAATGCCGCCATCAATTCTAGCTTATACCACGAGGATTCCGATCAAGGGATCCAAGAGATAAACATTTAAGCCTTGTTTGCTTGTAGAACAGAAGTGGTTGTCAGGCACTTGTTCATAAGTGAGAATGATGATGAGTGTCACATAATCATCATATTCATCATGTTCTTGGGTGCAAATGAATATCTTAGAACAAGAATAAGCTAAATTGAATAAAAGAACAATAGTAATTGCATTAATACTCGAGGTACAGCAGAGCTCCACACCTTAATCTATGGTGTGTAGAAACTCCACCTTTGAAAATACATAAGAACAAGGTCTAGGCATGGCCGAGAGGCCAGCCCCCAAAACGTGATCAAAAGATTCAAAGATCTAAAGATGAAAATACAATAGCAAAAGGTCCTATTTTTAGAGAACTAGTAGCCTAGGGTTTACAGAGATGAGTAAATGACATAAAAATCCACTTCCGGGCCCACTTGGTGTGTGCTTGGGCTGAGCATTGAAGCTTTCATGTGTAGAGACATTTCTTGGAGTTAAACACCAGCTTTTGTGCCAGTTTGGGCGTTTAACTCCCATTCTTGTGCCAGTTCCGGCGTTTAACGCTGGGCAGTTTTGAGCTGATTTGGAACGCCAGTTTGGGCCATCAAATCTCTGAAAAAGTATGGACTATTATACATTGCTGGAAAGCCCAGGATGTCTACTTTCCAACGCCATTGAGAACGTGCCAATTGGGCTTCTGTAGCTCTAGAAAATTCACTTCGAATGCAGGGAGGTCAGAATCCAACAGCATCTGCAGTCCTTTTCAGCCTCTGAATCAGATTTTTGCTCAGGTCCCTCAATTTCAGCCATAAAATACCTGAAATCATAGAAAAACACACAAACTCATAGTAAAGTCCAGAAAAGTGAATTTTAACTAAAAACTAATAAAAATATAATAAAAACTAACTAAAACATACTAAAAACATACTAAAAACAATGCCAAAAAGCGTATAAATTATCCGCTCATCAATGCGCTGTGCCTTTTTAGTCCTTATTCTGAGTCCATTCCTAAAGAAATTATGATTCGGTTTTTTGCTTACTTGATACTAATTACAACCAGTTTTGGAACTTTTATAAAAATTGCCGTTGGTTCGATATGCACCTATCTATATAGAACTTTAAAAATTCCTTATACAGTTTAACAACTATTTATTTCTAACACCTCGCCTATACTTTTACTGGTTCACGAAACTACACTTACATTAAATAGAGTTTGACTTTCTAATAATTTTACTACAGTTCCAATGCATATCTTTATTTGATTATGTAATTAGGTATTTTTCAAAAATTTGGAAAGAAAAGATTTTCGCCTTTAATTCTGGTTGTTTTGCCAATTCATTTTTTTTATTGAATTTAATTTAGCATGGCACACTACTTATGCAATTGTTGTTCTTTTGAAAATATTGGACTCATATCTTTCCTTCCTAGCATGGACTAATTCCCTAAGTTTTTGTCTCTATGAATGTCATGATTGAGTTGTCTTTTCCTATGAATTTTGTATTCTTTCGGATCAATTGAAAGCTTGTGTGATGTCTCATACTTAGTGGATCTTGTTTGAACTACCTTGATTTAAGATAATTTTTTGTATGGCATGACTCCTTTTTAAGTACATCCTAATTTTCTTGAATATTCTTCTGAGATGGTGATTTCAAGTATACTTTTGGAGTCTTGTTTTGAATTTTATAACGAAGTTTGAATTCTCTATGAAGAAGTTCTAAATTGAATTTATTTTTTAGTTGCTTGATTGTAATTGAAACCATTGTTTAATTTTGACAAAGTTGATTTGAAGTTGGCAAGCGCCATTCTAAATGAAGTTTCGAAGAGCTTCCTTATCTAGTAGAAACCAACCCGTTTGTAACGCACTACTTATTTCCTTTACCAACTTATAAGCAAATTTTTACCTCAATTTTTTTTTAAATAGAGTTTAACTTCCTCTTTCATCCTTGCTATAATTTTATACACGCTTGTTTGAATATGAACTATGAGAATTTTTGAACAAGCATTTGGTTTTCTTCCGAGTTTTATGAATTACTTTTGATTAAGTTGTGTGCCTAACTATCTTTCTAAAATATTTGAGGAAATATATTAGCTCTTAGCCAAACCTGTATTTTTTTTAAAACTCTACATAATCTACTTCAACATGAAATTGTATTAAAGTAAAGCCACGTTTATGCTTTTGTTACTCTTTTGAAGAATGTTTATTGCTTAACTTTTCTTTTAGACTGCAAAGTGATTATTTTCGCAAGTTTTTTACTCTTTTATGAACAATGTATTCGGAAGTATTTTAATCGTGCTCTTGAGTTCTATGAGCTTTGTCTTGGGTTTGAGATATTCTTTTCTGTAAACCTCATACTTCTTCGACTCAGCTTGAATTTGTTTCAAACTATTGAGTTGATTTTCTTCTTATTGATCCTATTGAATTTCTTTGATCCAAGGGTTATTTTTGAAGTTGTCAATTGATTTATGTCTAGCAAACTTCATTGCTTGAGAATTCTTGATTACCTGGAATTGCATACCCTCTTTCAAATCTATGAGTATTATCCTTGACATTTGTCTCTCCTTTCTAAAATCTTGCATTCTTCTGTGTATACTCAAGAATTATTTTGATGTCACGTGCGACCTGTAGACGTAGTAACGCGATGCGTTAGTTCTTTAAGACGTGATATGTGTATATGGAAGTTGAAGCGGTAGGTGTACAACGTTATGAGTTGTAGGTATTTTGTTCCTTGTGAACGGGTTTGCGATTGTTAGGCTCATGATCGGATACGAGGATTGTAAAGTGTTTGATGGAGTTGGGAAGTTGAAGTTTTGAAATGGGTACGAGGTCTATGAGTGAACGTTATGTCTGTTGTATAATACCAGCATGCTTTGTAGCCTTTTACCACATTAATTACCATTTCATTTTGTGAACTCCTATCTTGATTTGCACCCTATTTTGTTACCTCAAGTTTTTGTAAAGTCTTGAGATCATATGACCTTGTGCATCGAGCCTATCTAGTACCTTCTGCTTTACACCATACTTTATCCCTATATTTAAATCTTATGGTTATTCGGTATTTGAGCATTTATACATATATGCTAAGACTTCTTACTTTTCTAAAAGTATTTGAGAGAACTAGGACTATGTATCATCTTATGTATTACTTTAATTTTCGAGGACAAAAATTTTTGTAAGGTGGGTAGAATGTAAGACCCAGAACTTTTGAAAAGTCTTATTATGATCAGGTCTCAAATCATATAGTTATTCATAGTCTTAATTTCAGAAATTATTTTTTTACTAAAGATAATTAAAGCAAGTTTTGATTTATTGAATTTGAAATAAATTAAGATTTTTATCCAATTTTATAATTATTGGATTATTTTCTATATTTAAACTATAAAGTTAGTAGTTATGAAATAATAAGAATTTTATATGATCTGGACTAATTGATTAATATTTTAAAATATTAATATTGCTATTTTGGAAAATAAAGAAATTAAGTATATTATTTCTAATTTTGGATTTGAACATTTTATTGGAAATAATTTGTGAAATTGATGAACAAATAGTATTTTTACACATTATTATTGTTAAATTAAAATTTATTTCAAATTACTATATTATCCCTACTTTTATTCCAAATTAGAAAACTACCCCTAAACCTAATTTTACTTAATCCCTAACCTTCCCCCACTCTCCTCAGCGCTGCACCACACCCATCAAACAACCCACACACACAGTTTCCCTCCACCGTGAAAAAAAGAAAAAAGAAAGAAAACAAAAAGAAGAATGGGGAAAGGGGAAGGGGACGCGGATAAGGGGAAGAGGAGAGGAAGAAGATCGCGCCGGTGTACTGGGCTGCACCACCACCATCGCGTCGCTGTTTGACCGAAGAGGGAGAAGAGCATCGCGCCTGCGATGAGCTCGCCGTCACCGTGGAGCCATTGTTATCGAGCCGAGTCCAGAAGAGGGTTCGAGGGAGCAGCTGCTGCACACGAGCTAGAGGAGCTCGTCCTCGCTGATCTGCCGCCGTTGGAGTCACGCATAGAGGACGCGCGAGAGGGAGTCACCGTGGAGCCCGTCACCACCGCTACTGTACCCGCATCATCGTCGTTTCTGCCGTGAAGCCAGTTGCCACCACTTATGGCAGAGTTAGAGAGAGAGAACTCGGGAACAGAGGAGGGAGAGAGATTTGGGGCTGAGCTGAGGGTCCAACCACCGTGCCCAGCCGCTGCTCGCGTCGCCGGTGTCACCTCCGTCAAAAGTGCCGTAGCCACTGCTACCATCTGAGCTCGCTGCTGCTGATGACGGTAAGCCGAACCGTAGTCAGAAAAGGGTTCAGGCCGCCGCCAGATGCCGCTGCCGGAGAAGGGAGCTGCGTCTATGTGATTCTGACCGTCAAGAGTGGTTCTGTGACTTCCAGGACCACAACCAAGCTTCGGGTTGAGCCTCTGCTATCACGGAGTTCCACCACCGGTAAGAGTTTTAAGTTTGGTTTCTGTTCTTTTAGAATTCCGGAAAGGTTTTTAATGCCACGTGGTTCTTACAGTCGCCGTCACCAGGGTTTTTTCCCGCGATTGTCACATAGGGTTATTGTTGGAACTATTGCCGGGACGATTCAGAATCGCAGCTGCTTCATTTTGTTATTTTGGTAAGTAATTATGTTTCGAAAAGTCTCGCGTTAGTATTCTATTGTGTTTCGTTAATGAATATGAGTTTTGGTAACATGGGGTTGGGTCCTGATTATTATATGTTGCGATTAGAGTCGTTGTGGTTGCTGAGAAAGTGGTTTGGAGCGAAGGTTGTGGCTACCGCAGTTGCGGGCCGAGAGAAAACGAGTTGTGATGCGTTTTAGATCTTTTGAGTTTCGACAATCGAGGTAGGGGATTTTCTAAAATCTCAATTTTATAATTTGGAATTGTTATAAAGGGATACCGATATGAGATATGCACTTTTTAATTATTGTACAAGTCTTATCTATTGTCTGGCCATTTTGGTTGAATGTGATTATATGTTTGATTAGATTATTGTTTGGTTTTGATAAATCGATTGCTGCTTAATTGTCTCTTTTAAGTTTTGGAAATGAGTTTAATCAGTTGATAAAGATTGATCTTGAAATGACTTCTGATTATTATTTGGTTTTAATAAATGGGTTGTTGCTGAACTATTTCTTCAAAGTTTTAGAAATGAGTTTAATCGATTGATAGTGATTTGATATTGAGACGATTTCCTTGAGATATGAAAACGAGGTGAATGTTGGATTCAGTTTGCTTTTGAACTGATTTTGGGTTTTGGACCGTTGGAAAGGATTGTGGATTGGTTTGGATGGGACCAGGAAAGGGTGGCAGAGTCCAAGTTTTAGGGAAAATGCTGCCGAAATTCCGGTAGAATCTGGAACTTTATTGAAATGTTATTTGGAAAATTATGAGTTAAGGACTTCTACTATTTTATTTGAATTATTAACAAAGGAATGACTTATGCTTTTGAAATGAATTATTAAAAAGGAAATTGTGATTTTGTCTTGTTTCTTAAGAAAAGTATTATATCTATTTTGGGAGCAAGTTATTTAGATGAAACTTATGTTTTGAGGCTGTTTTAAATGTGAAAAGGGTTATGTCTTTGAATTTGACTTGAGGGTTTCAATTGGAGGAGTTTTAGTGGCTTTGAAAGGACCTGAACATTTATTGACAAGTTTCATTTTAAAAAGTTTTGGGAAAAGTTTTAAGTACTCTTTGAATTCTGAATTTTTGCAAGACTAAAACAATTTTTGAGCAGTTGAAACGCTTTAGAATTTATCATGGGGTTGAAGCTGGTTTTGTTGAAGTAAAGAAAATGGCTTTGAAAGGAGTAATTGATTACATGACTCGGTTTGGCTTAGATCCTATTTTTATTACTCAAATCCGGAAGCCAAGGTTTTAATGATTTTAAGTGAATTTGAGGAAATGAGTTATGTTATTCTCCCCTAAAGACTTGAGACTCCACCGAGGGACTTTTGTTATAAAATCCCGTTGTTGGATGTATGATTTTGAATATTTCAAAATAAGTCTTTAATTTGCCATGGTTTTGGAAGTTTTGGAAAGAGGATGCCAAGGGTGGCTTTGTTTTAAAAAAAGGAACTTACTTGAGTAAAAGTGGCTTATGAGCCTGAGATGATTTGAGGAATGGGACCTTTAAAGCCAAGGTTGAAAAGAGTTGAAATTTGATTTCAAAGTGAAGTGAATTGAGGAAAAGTGATTTATGGCTTGAATGATGATTTTATGAATTTGATGATGTTAGATGGTGGAAGTGCTATTTTGTTATGAGCTGGAATGGCTGTGTATGATATTGAATTATGGCTGATTGCGGAATATGCTATGCGCCGGATGGCTGACTATGAATTATGAATTTAAGCCAGATGGCAGAGATGAATGTTGATTTATGGCTGAATAAATGCATATATGCTGAGTTATTGATATTGTGATAGTTGCAATTCCAATTATCTGAGATACGAGTTTCCCTGGGTAGAAGCAGTGACTAGTCACCACGTGCTCCAGGTTGAGACTCGATACTCTGCTGACCGTATGTTGTAAGTATGGCCGGACACTGTGAAAGTTCTGGATGAGCTCGCCTCCGTTAATATACACCAGTAAGGGTGTTGGATCTGAATTATGATTATGATTGTGAATAACTCAAGTTGGGGATACACGACAAAGGGACAGTCCAATGGTTAGCTACCAGGACTTGTCAGGTTGGCTTTATAATCGACAGATGATATCATCAGCCACTAGGATATGCATTCATCATTTGCATCTATGTGACATTGTTTCGGTGTGCATATTGTACTTTGTCTACCTATGTGATTAATTATGTTTAACTGCTAATTGTTCTACTTGATGTAACTGCTTGTTTGTGCTTGAGCCTCCTACTTGTGTTTGCGACTGAAACACTGTTGGATTGTGGTGGATTGGTTGCTGTTTGGATTGTTTGCGCCTACGACCGTGGTTGATCATGAGATGGGCCGATGGTTAGTTTTGGTTTCGTGTTTCTGGTTTAGAAAAGTATGAAAAACTAATCTGTTCAGCGTAGACAAACTTTTTGAAAGGCTTTAGAATTTTTAGAAAAAGAACAGTTTTCTCTTTCAGAAATGATTTCAGATTCTTTTTATATAGTAAGTCTTGCTTTTGAAAAGGTGCATAAGGTGGTTATTAGTCAGTGTAACGATTTTATGTCGCGTATCGCGTTATCGTAATTCTGCATCCCTATAGTGAGAACCTTTTCGAGGATGCTGTTCTCACTCCCCTACAGATCTTCTCTTTTTCAGGTTACGGACGACGAAGTTCGGAAGATATTATTTGTTTTCTGTTAGACAATATTTTTGTATTGTTTTAGTATTTATGTTTCCCTCGCCTTTAATTTTGCAAGTTTTGTAAGAGGGATAGGATTTCGATATGAGATGATTGTAAAATTAATTAATATGTATGTATATGTATATGTATATGTATTTCCTGTTATGTATTGTGACTTATATTGTAAGTATGAATGTATGTTTTCGAAAGATTTGGTCTAAGTTTTAAACAGGCTCATATTTTAGTATTAAATAGTATAAGAGTCGTCGTAATATCCAAGCTATCAGAGTGGCACAGCCGAAAGCACAACTTTTGATAGTTAGGGTGTCACAATTTAAATTTTAATTACCAAAAATTGGGTTAAAAATTAATTAATTATATATATAACAATATCCCATGTATTGATTATTTATTTTTTTGACAGAATTAATGTATAATCTATTGAGGATTGATTTATTATCTAAAGTTTTTTCATAAAAATTGTAATATGTGAAAATAGTGATCTTATTTTTTTATTATTATTTAAAAAATTCTTCATGATATTTTAATTGTGTAATTAACTTAATTAATAACTTTTATTATTGTTTTTATACTAAAAAAAATATCAATTTATACTATTTACATATTCTTTACTACTAATAAATAAATAAGTATTTGCACTATTATACTTATTGTCCTAGATGACGACTTAAGTTACATATTTTGTATGTTAAACAATATTTTGTATGTTAAATTTATTAAATATTAAAATGAAAAAATTATTCAATAAATTATATAAATAGTCATTATAGAAAAGAAAAAAATTATATATCATATATAATAATCCTTGATATATATAGTGTCATGTATATATTAAGATTATCTATTTTAGTTTTGTAAGTAATTATTGTTATTTTCACTTTTTCGTTACATTCGAAAATAATATTTAAAACTAAAAAAAGATAATTAATTTTTTTTAATTTGAATTAAAAAATGTTTTGTAAATATATCCAACTTTTACATATACTAAGTGTTATAATATTAAATAGCATAGTATTTGCTATAACAATGACTTAAAATATTAATCTAAGATATATTTGGGTCTAGTAATACCTCAATGCAAGCAAGATCAACTAAAATCTATTTTTAGGGTCCCAAATCAAACTTAAGTTCATTACCTTAAAGGCCCAATGTAGATGAAGTCCACGCGTCCCCTCTTAAATCGGCTCAGATTGGATCTCCGCTGCTACTTAGATATGGTAATAAGTACTCAGGGGAGCGTGAGAAGCCTCTTTCCCATCCCTCACTCCTATTTAAAAAAAATGTCCCCCATTCCTTCTCTGTCATTGCGAATTCCTGTTTAATTATCCCTTAGGGAACATATATCTTTTCGAGTATCTACGAATTTCTTTGAAATTTTTTGAAAAAAATTAACACAAAAAATATAATGTAATAATCATAAAATAATAAATTCAATATAATTCAACATAATTTATAACATATTCATTATGAAAAATAACATTTCCAAAGGAGAAAACATAAAAACATATTACAACATATAACATAAAAATTTTTTGGGACGATACTGAGCGATGTAGTGATGGACTTGAGAGGCAGAGAAAGTGAGTTAGAGAGAGAGGATCGAGGCTGAGAATGAGTCTGGAAGAAAAAGGAAGAATTTGAATTAGAGGCAGAAATCAGGGTTACTAAATTCAAAAAATGGATGTATGTATATATAAATTAGGATAAATTAATAATTTTATATTTGCGTATATTTAATTTGTTCCATGGGGCGGATACTTATGTCTGTGTCACTATTAGGGGTGGCAAATAGGAAAGCCCGTTCTGTCTCGCCAAAAGCCCGCCATCTGGTGGGTTGACCTGCCTCGCCCCGCCTTGTAAGGAGGTCCTAAATTTCTCCCCCCGACCCGCCTAATGATAGGCTGCGGGTTGGAGGGCTCTCCTTTTTTTATAAACCATTAAATAATATATATCATTTCAAAACAATTTCAATAAATTTATAATTTCTAAACACATAAAAAAATTATAAGTTTTTAAATTTACACACATTAAAGTCTTTATAATTATAAATATGTAATAAAATAATTATAAACTAAATTTTTTAAAATAAAATAATAAAACCAATATTGTCCAAAATAAAATAAATATTGTCCAAAATATATAATTAAACATCTTTAAGTTTATAATCAATCAAACATAAAACATAATCTAAAATATAACTTAAGAACATCTTCAATTATCATCTTCATCCTCTTATTTTAATATTTTTATATATTATATATAAATTATAATTCAAATGAAAACTCTGTATTTTTATCCATGCTTGCACTTTCGCATCAGTTTTCTTCGCAGATTTGAAGAGAAAAAATTTATATGAGCTCCACATACACTTTGATATTTTCCATTCAATTTCTTTGTTGATCCAAACAATGAAAAATTGATTTTTTCATCCATTTCCTTCTCCAGCATTTTATTTTTCTACAAATTTTTCTAATCCAAACAATGTATAAATAAGTCAAATTTTTTATATATATAACAATAATTAATATCACATATTAGATTAATTTACGATGCTAAACTAAAGCCACCCCCAAAATTAACTAAATTCCCCAAACCCAAAAACATTACCTAGTTGTCTCCATTTACATTTCTATATAAATTAAATTTAATGAATTCAAATTAGGGCAATAAGTAGTAAATCAAATCTATAGGATTCGAATTACTTGACATTGTGATTTGAAAGTAAATTGAATTCAAAGAATTCGAATTATGTCATCCCCTACTAAATCGAATCCATAAATTTTGATTTAAAATGTTGAAGTGCAGCGGATATCTTAGAATAAGAATAAGTTGAATTGAATAGAAGAACAATAGTAATTGTATTAATACTCGAGGAACAGTAGAGCTCCACACCTTAATCGAAGGTATGTAGAAACTCCACCGTTAAAAATACATAAGTGATAAAGGTTCAGACATGGCCGAATGGCCCGCCTCCAAAGTCTAAGAACTAAACGTCCAAACATAGATACCAAGATGTCTAATACAATAGTAAAAAGTTCTATTTATATTAAACTAGTTATTAGGGTTTACAGAAGTCTTAGTGCAGAAATCTATTAGCGGGGCCCACTTTGGTGTGTGCTTGGGCTAAGCTTGACCTTGACACATGCAGAGGCTTCTCTTGGGGTTAAACGCTAGGTCATAACATGTTTTTGGCGTTTAACTCTGGTTTGTGATGTGTTTCTGGCGTTATACTCCAGAATGCAGCATGGAACTGGCATTGAACGCCAGTTTTCATCGTCTAAGCTCAAATAAAGTATGACTATTATATATTGCTAGAAATCCCTGGATGTCTACTTTCCAACGCAATTAAGAGCGCACCATTTGAAGTTCTGTAGCTCCAGAAAATTCATTTCGAGTGTAGGGAGGTCAGAATCCAACAACATCAGCAGGCCTTTGTCAGCCTCCTATTTGATTTTTGCTCAGGTCCCTCAATTTCAACCAGAAAATACCTGAAATCACAAAAAAACACACAAACTCATAGTAAAGTCCAGAAATATGAATTTTGCATAAAAACTAATAAAAACATCCCTAAAAGTAGCTAGATCCTACTAAAAACTACTTAAAAACAATGCCAAAAAGCGTATAAATTATTCGCTCATTACAACACCAAACTTAAATTGTTGCTTGTCCCCAAGCAACTGAAAATCAAATAGGATAAAAAGAAGAGAATATACTATAAATCTCAGAATATCAATGAAGCTTAGTTCTAATTAGATGAGCGGGACTAGTAGCTTTTTGCTTCTGAACAGTTTTGGCATCTCACTTTATCCTTTGAAGTTTAGAATGATTGGCATCTATAGGAACTCAAAGTTCAGATAGTGTTATTAATTCTCCTAGTTAAGTATGTTGATTATTGAACACAACTACTTTTATGAGTCTTGGCCGTGGCCCTAAGCACTTTGATTTCCAGTATTACCACGGGATACATAAATGCCACAGACACATGACTGGGTGAACCTTTTTAGATTTTGACTCAGCTTTGCTAAAGTCCCCAATTAGAGGTGTCCAGAGCTCTTAAGCACACTCCTTTTGCTTTGGATCACGACTTTAACCACTCAGTCTCAAGCTTTTCACTTGGACCTGCATGCCACAAGCACATGGTTAGGGACAGCTTGATTTAGCCGCTTAGGCCTGGATTTATTTCCTTGGGCCCACCTATCCATTGATGCTCAAAGCCTTGGATCCTTTTTACCCTTGCCTTTTAGTTTTAAGGGCTATTGGCTTTTTCTGTTTGCTTTTTTTTTCATTAAATTTTTTTCGCCACTTTTTTTCGCAAGCTTTATTCTTCACTGCTTTTTCTTGCTTCAAGAATCAATTTTATGATTTTTCAGATCATCAATAACATTTCTCTTTTTCATCATTCTTTCAAGAGCCAACAATTTTAACATTCATAAACAACAAGATCAAAAATATGCACTGTTCAAGCATTCATTCAGAAAACAAAAAGTATTGTCACCACATCAATATAATTAAACTATTTTCAAGGATGAATTCGAAACTCATGTACTTCTTGTTCTTTTGTTTTAGAAACATTTTTCATTTAAGAAAGGTAAAAGATTCATGGAATTATTCATAGCCTTAAGACATAGTTACTAAATACTAATGATCATGTAGTAAAGACTCAAAACACAGACAAACATAAAGCATAAAGTCAAAAAACAGAGAGATAAAAACAAGGAAGTTAAGGAATGAGTCCACCTTAGTGAGGGTGGCGGCTTCTTCTTGAAGGACCAATGGTGTTCTTGAGCTCCTCTATGTCTCTTCATTGCCTTTGTTGCTCCTCCCTTATAGCTCTTTGATCTTCTCTAATCTCATTGAGAATGATGGAGTGTTCTTGGTGTTCCACCCTTAATTGGTTCATGTCATGACTTAATCCTTCTAGAGAAGTGTTGAGTTGTTCTCAATAGTTGTTTGGAGGAAAATGCATCCCTTGAGGCATCTCGGGGATTTCTTGATGATGAGCTTCCTCATGCGTCTCTTGAGATCCATGAATGGGCTCTCTTGTTTGCTCCATCCTCTTCTTAGTGATGGGCTTGTCCTCTTCAATGAGGATGTCTCCTTCTATAACAACTCCAGCTAAGTTGCATAGATGGCAAATGAGATGAGGAGAAGCTAGCCTTGCCAAGGTGGAAGGCTTTTCGATTACTTTGTTGAGTTCTAGAGGGATGACTTCATGAACTTCTACTTCCTCTCCAATCATGATGCTATGGATCATGATGGCTCGATCCACAGTTACTTCGGATCGGTTGCTAGTAAGAATGATGGAGTGTTGGATGAACTCCAACCATCCTCTAGCCACAGGCTTAAGGTCCTGTCTTCTTAATTGAACTGGATTGCCTTTTGAGTCTCTTTTCCATTGAGTTCCTTCCACACATATGTCCATGAGGACTTGGTCCAACCTTTGATCAAAGTTGACCCTTCTAGTGTAGGGGCGTGTGTCTTCTTGCATTATAGGCAAGTTGAACGCCAACCTTACGATCTTCGAACTGAAATCTAAGCATTTCTCCCGAACCATTGTAAGCCAATACTTTGGGTTTGGGTTCATGCTTTGATCATGGTTCCTAGTGATCCATGTATTGGCATAGAACTCTTGAACCATTAAGATTCCAACTTGTTGAATGAGGTTGGTGAGAACTTCCCAACCTCTTCTTTGAATCTCGTGTCGAATCTCCGGATACTCATTTTTCTTGCGCATGAAAGGGACTTCAGGGATCACCTTCTTCTTGGCCACAACTTCATAGAAGTGGTCTTGATGGGCTTTTGAGATGAATCTCTCCATCTCCCATGACTCAGTGGTGAAAGCAATTGCCTTCCCTTTCCTCTTTCTTGAGGTTTCTCTGGCCTTAGGTGCCATCAATGGTTATGGAAAAACAAAAAAACTATGCTTTTACCACACCAAACTTAGAATGTTGCTTGCCCTCGAGCAAAAGAAGAAAGAATAGAAGAAGAAGAAGAAGATATAGAGGAGAGGGAGAGATGTGTGGGTTTCGGTCAAGGGGGAGAAGAGAGGGTAGTGTTGTGTGCAAAAAAAAAAGGATGGAGGGGTTTATATAGTGGAAGGAGAGATTGGTGAAGGGGTAATAGGGAAGAGAGATTGAGGTGATTGGTGAAGGGTATAATGTTATTGGATTGTGTGAAGAAGAGAGAAGTGGGGTAGGTGGGGATCCTGTGGGGTCCACAAATCCTGAGGTGATCCTGTGGGGTCCACAGATCTTGAGGTGTCAAGGATTTCTCATCCCTGCACCTTTTAGGCGTGTAAAATGCCCTTTGTATGCAATCCTGGGGTTTAACGCCAGACTGTAGCTTGTTTCTGGTGTTAAACGCCAGACAAATGCTTGTTTCTGGCGTTAAACACCAGACAGATGCTTGTTTCTGGCGTTTAAATGCCAGACAGCTCTTCCTCTAGGGTGTGCTTTTTCTTCTGCTATTTTTGATTCTGTTTTTAATTTTTGCAATTGTTTTGTGACTCCACATGATCATAAACCTAATAAAACATAAAAGAACAATAGAAATATAGATAAATAAAAATTGGGTTGCCTCCCAATAAGCGCTTCTTAAATGTTAATAGCTTGACAGTGAGCTCTCATGGAGCTTCACAGATGTTCAGAGCATTGTTGGGACCTCCCAACACCAAACATAGAGTTTGAATGTGGGGGTTCAACACCAAACTTAGAGTTTAGTTGTGCCTCCCAACACCAAACTTAGAGTTTGATTGTGGGGGCTTTGTTTGACTTTGTATTGAGAGAAGCTTATCGTGCCTCTTTTCCATGGTTGCAGAGGAAGATCCTTGAGCTTTAAACACTAGGTAGTCCCCATTCAATTGATGGACTAGCTCTCCTCTGTCAACATCAATCACAGCTCCTGCTGTGGCTAGGAAGGGTCTTCCAAGGATGATGCATTCATCCTTATCCTTCCCAGTGTCTAGGATTATGAAATCAGCAGGGATGTAAAGGCCTTTGACCTTCACTAACGCGTCCTCTACCAATCCATAAGCTTGTTTTATTGACTTGTCTGCCATCTCTAATGAGATTCTTGCAGCTTGTACCTCAAAGATCCTCAGTTTCTCCGTTACAAAGAGTGGCATAAGATTTATACCTGACCCCAGGTCACACAGAGCCTTCTCAAAGGTCATGGTGCCTATGGTACAGGGTATTAAGAATTTACCATGATCTTGTTTCTTTTGAGGTAAAGTTTGCTGAACCCATGTATTTAGTTCACTAATGAGCAAGGGAGGT
>NC_029774.3:91980925-91983711 GCF_000817695.3 Arachis duranensis | reverse complement strand
ATGGCTCCTAGATATTGAGCAACTTGCTCTTCAGTTACATCTTCATCCTCTTCAGAGGAAGAATAGTTCTCAGAGCTCATGAATGGTAGAAGGAAGTTTAATGGAATCTATATGGTTTCTATGTGAGCCTCAGATTCCTTTAGGTCCTCAATAGGGAACTCCTTTCTGTTTGGGAGACGTCCCATGAGGTCTTCCTCATTGGGGTTTTACGTCCTACCCTTCCTCTTTGGATTCGGCCATTTTAATTATATCACTGGCTTTGCACTCTCTTTTTGGATTCTCTTTTGTATTGCTTGGGAGAGTACTAGGAGGAGTTTCAGTGATTTTCTTACTCAGCTGACCCACTTGTGCCTCCAAATTTCTAATGGAGGACCTTGTTTCACCCATAAAACTTAAAGTGGCCTTAGATAGATCAGAGACTATGCTTGCTAAGCTAGAGGGGCTCTGCTCTGAATTCTCTGTCTATTGCTGAGAAGATGATGGAAAAGGCTTGCTATTGCTAAACCTGTTTCTGCCACCATTATTAAAGTCTTGTTGGGGCTTTTGTTGATCCTTCCATGAGAAATTTGGATGATTTCTCCATGAGGGATTATAGGTGTTTCCATAGGGTTCACCCATGTAATTCACCTCTGCCATTGCAGGGTTCTCAGGATCATAAGCTTCTTCTTCAGAAGATGCCTCTTTAGTACTGTTAGATGCATTTTGCAATCCATTCAGACTCTGAGAAATCATGTTGACTTGCTGAGTCAACATTTTGTTCTGAGCCAATATGGCATTCAGAGCATCAATTTCAAGAACTTCCTTCCTCTGAGGCGTCCCATTACTCACAGGATTTCTCTCAGAGGTGTACATGAATTGGTTATTTGCAACCATGTCAATGAGTTTTTGAGCTTCTGCAGGCGTTTTCTTTAGGTGAATGGATCCACCTGCAGAATGGTCGAGTGACATCTTAGAAAGCTCAGATAGACCATCATAGAATATATCTAAAATGGTCCACTTTGAAAGCATGCCAGAACGACACTTTTTGGTCAACTTCTTGTATCTTTCCCAAGCTTCATAGAGGGATTCACCATCTTTTTACTTGAAGGTATGAACATCCACTCTAAGCTTGCTCAACTTTTGAGGAGGAAAGAACTTGGCCAAGAAGGCCGTGACCAGCTTATCCCAAGAGTCCAGGCTATCTTTAGGTTGTGAGTCCAACCATGTTCTAGCTCTGTCTCTTACAGCAAAGGGGAAAAGCATGAGCCTGTAGACTTTAGGATCTACTCCATTTGTCTTAACAGTATCACAGATCTGCAAGAATTCAATTAAAAACTGATAGAGATCTTCTGATGAAAGTCCATGGAACTCGCAGTTCTGTTGCATCAGAGCAACTAGTTGAGGCTTCAGCTCAAAATTGTTTGCTCCAATGGCAGGGATTGAGATGCTTCTTCCATAAAAATTGGAAGTAGGTGTAGTATAATCACCAAGCATCCTGCTTGCGCCTCCACCATTGTTATTGGGTTCGGCCATGTCTCTTTCTTTTTCGAGATTCTTTGTAAGGTTTTCTCTGGATTGTTGTGCTTTAGCTTCTCTTAGCTTCTTCTTCATAGTCCTTTCAGGTTCAGGATCTGCTTCAACAAGAATGTCACTGTCCTTGCTCCTGCTCATATGAAAAAGAAGAGAACAAAAATGAAAAGGAATCCTCTATGTCACAGTATAGAGATTCCTTTATGTGAGTAGAAGAAGAAAAGAATAGAAGGAGGAGAAGAAAAATTCGAACATAAAGGAGAAGAGTGATGGTGTTTTTGTGGAAAAATGAATTTCCAACACACAAATCCAACCGGCAAGTATACCGGGTCGCATCAAGTAGTAATAACTCACTTAGAGTGAGGTCGATCCCACAGGGATTGATGGATCAAGAAACTTTAGTGGGTGATTAGTTTAGTCAAGCTAACATTGAGTGAATTGTGTGGACTTAAATTGCAGAAAGTAAAGTGGCAGGAAACTTAAAGAGCAAGAAAAGTAAATTGGCAAAATCTTAAATGACAAGAAATGTAAATTGCATCAAATGTAAAGGGGATTGGGTTCAGGGAATTTAAAATTCAACAAGAAAATGTAAAGAGCAATCAAGCAGAGGAGTAAAAGATGAAATAAGTGCAGCAAATTTAAACAGAAATGGAAAATTGCTTGAAGAAGCAACACAGAATGTAATTAAGCTCAATTATGAAATTTAAAGAAACAAGTGAGGATCTTAGGGAATCAATGAGACTAGAAAACAAGTCTAGATCTCAATTCCTTCCTTGATTCAACAGCAAATAGATTGAAGAAGAAATAGAGATGGAAGCATTAAAGAGAGCCTTGATTCAAATCAAAATTCCTTGAATTATGCAGACAAATAACAAGAGAAGTTGCAGATGGAGAATAAAAACAGAATTTCTTCCAATCTCCACCCAAGATTCAAAACAGAAATGAAAACTAAAAGAGAGAGCTATCTACTACTACTACTCCCTAATGGAGCTAGCCTTCCTTAATCGAGCTCCTATTGATGCCTTTATATAGGTTTTACAAAATGAAAAATGAAAATGAAATTAAAAACAAATTACAAAAATGAAAATCCTAATTTAATTGATCCATGTGCCTTTGAGTGATGATGTGGGCTTTGCTTGCTTTGGATTTGAGGAGAAATGGGTTCGGTTGGCCTTGATTCAATTTGGAGAGGAATTGAATTTAAATGAAATTTTGGTTGAATTTTGGCCCATGTTGCTCCCAGGAGGCTGCCCTGCCCTTGTGGAGGGCAGAGCAGG
>NC_029774.3:91980259-91980751 GCF_000817695.3 Arachis duranensis | reverse complement strand
TTGGTTTTCTTGGCACCAAAGTAAGGCCTAAGGCTTGGCTTCCTAGAGGTCTTGTGTTCGAAACTTGGTGGAGGAAGTTGTTGCAATTTTTCCGTGAATTTTCATGAAGAGAACACGACATTGCCCTCCAAGAGGGCATTCTGCTCTCCTTGAGGGCAGACTTCCTTGGTTTCCTTGTGTCTCCCTCTTCGAGCCTTGGTGGAAGCATTTTGGTTTATTTTCGCTTGTTTTTGGCCCTTAAAGATGCCTTTCACTTATGCCGCAATTTTACGCCAAATATGGATTGCTATATATCGTTGGAAAGCTCTGAATGTCAGCTTTCCAACGCAACTGGAAGCTCATCAATCGGACATCTGTAGCTCAAGTTATAGCCCTTAGAAGTAGGCATGGTCATGCTGTGAGCGGCCAGATTTTAACTTAGCGAAAATTTGCTCCAACCTCACTTTGTTTCATCATGATTCTGCCCTGCCCTTGGCAAGGGCAGGGCAGTGT
>NC_029774.3:91978865-91979418 GCF_000817695.3 Arachis duranensis | reverse complement strand
ACTAGCTTTCCAATACTTGTATGCACATGCTAAAATCTTCTTTAATGCCTTGTTTGTTTATGATCATGATGCTTTATTGCTTTTGAACTCACAGGATTTAAGTTGGTAGTCATAATGTCACAATAACATATTTCAAAACAAATTCAAGCTATGCTTAGTCATACCACACATGTATACAGAAAATATAAAGACAATCATGCAATTTAAAGTGCTGGAAATAAATGAGAGGAAAAGGAACTTTACAACCTTGTAGTCCATCTTCTCTATTGTTGTCATTTTCCACCCATTCTTCTCCTTCCCATACCAAATCAGAATGCTTGCTCTTCCTCAAGCAACAATTAGAATAATGGCTATGGGGCTAAGATGGATCATGAATGTCTTATGCAATAAAATGTTAGCATTACATGTGTTGCAAGAAAGCAAAAATGAAAAATAACAATAAAGGCACAAGAGACATCAACATTTTGATTGCAAGCATAAGAAGGTGTGCACAATACTTTGCATAAAGAATAAGTGGCACACCAAACTTAGTATGACACTCTCACTTGGAATT
>NC_029774.3:91971874-91978491 GCF_000817695.3 Arachis duranensis | reverse complement strand
TTGTTTGCAGTTGACCTTTTCTTGAATGTTGTCCTTGATATCTTGGTCACAATCCTCTTCTTGGTGTTTTTGTCAATTGTCTTCACTTCCTTGAGTCCAAGTCTTGGTGGTTGTGTAATTGTTGGAGTTTTGTCTTCATCAAGAGTTCCTTGCAGTGATGGTTCAATGACCCCTTCCTTCATGTGATTTTCTGCTTCACTTGAGTTTGACTTCTCTTGAGTGTCTTCCTCCCTTTCTTCTTCATGATTTTCCATTAATGCCTCTGGGAGGGAATCTTTATGTTTCATTGTCACCTCAAGTGGCTCTTGTGAATGTAAAAGTTCAGGATCAAATGCCTCCTCCACCTCATTTTTCATTAAAATTTTGCTTGACACAGAGGCTTCCTCATCTTGCCTTTCCACTTTCTTCGTTGCTCTCAACAATTGAGCTGTGTGCACTTCCATGTTTGTGAAGAAGTTCTCTTTTCTTTTCCAGAATTTCTTTTCCTCCTCCCAACATCTTTTGAGCATGGACTCAATCCTTGAGAGTCCTTGGCTTGTGGAAGTTTGTGTTGGTTGTGAGTCATGGGATGAATTTTGTGTTGAGGCATAGTTAATTGATGAAGAATTTTCAAATGTAGAACTGGAAGGTGAGGTTGGGCAATTTCTCATTAGACTTGACTACTCAGAATTTGCAGTTTCTTGGTTATACTCCCATCCACCATGAGAATAATGACTTGAATCATTTTGTGGTAGTGAGAAATATCCCCTTTGATTTTCTTGCTCATCTTGTGGTTCAGAAGCATTTCTCCATGGATTGGAGTGCTCAGAATGTGTATTTTCTTGGTGATATTCCCAACCATCATTAGAATAATGACTTGAATCATATTGTGATGGTGGTTGACCATAAGATGAGTTGAACTCCATTTGTACTTTGTAAAATGCAACATCAATGAAAATTGAAATTCATGTCATAGAGACAGAAATTCTTAGTGAGGCAAAAACACAAACACCTTGGTTTCAACTTAGAACAGAGAACAAAAACAAAGAAAATGCTTGATCTAGACTTCTCACCCACTTAATCATTGTTGATCTAATTCAATCCCCGGCAACGGCGCCAAGAACTTGATGGTTTTTTGTGGAAAAATGAATTTTCAACACACAAATCCAACCGGCAAGTATACCGGGTCGCATCAAGTAGTAATAACTCACTTAGAGTGAGGTCGATCCCACAGGGATTGATGGATCAAGCAACTTTAGTGGGTGATTAGTTTAGTCAAGCTAACATTGAGTGAATTGTGTGAAGTTGATCAACAGAAAGTAAATTGCAAGGAATTTAAAAGATGCAGAAAATAAAATTGCAGGGAACTTAAAGAACAAGAAAGTAAAAGAGCTGAAACTTAAATTGCACGAAATGCAAATTGCATTAAATGTAAAGGGGATTGGGTGCAGGGAATTTAAAATTCAACAAGAAAATGTAAAGAGCAATCAAGTAGAGGAGTAAAAGATGAAATAAGTGCAGCAAATTTAAACAGAAATGGAAAATTGCTTGAAGAAGCAACACAGAATGTAATTAAGCTCAATTGTGAAATTTAAAGAGACAAGTGAGGATCTTAGGGAATCAATGAGACTAGAAAACAAGTCTAGATCTCAATTCCTTCCTTGATTCAACAGCAAATAGATTAAAGAAGAAATAGAGATGGAAGCAGTAAAGAGAGCCTTGATTCAAATCAAAATTCCTTGAATTATGCAGACAAATAACAAGAGAAGTTGCAAAAGGAGAATGAAAACAGAATTCCTTCCAATCTCCACCCAAGATTCAAAACAGAAATGAAAACTAAAAGAGAGAGCTATCTACTACTACTACTCCCTAATGGAGCTAGCCTTCCTTAATCGAGCTCCTATTGATGCCTTTATATAGGCTTTACAAAATGAAAAATGAAAATGAAATTAAAAACAAATTACAAAAATGAAAATCCTAATTTAATTGATCCATGTGCCTTTGAGTGATGATGTGCGCTTTGCTTGCTTTGGATTTGAGGAGAAATGGGTTTGGTTGGCCTTGATTCAATTTGGAGAGGAATTGAATTTAAATGAAATTTTGGTTGAATTTTGGCCCATGTTGCTCCCAGGAGGCTGCCCTGCCCTTGTGGAGAGCAGGGCAGTGTTGTCATGGTGCGCCTTGCCTCCCTGCCCGTGCGTGCTTGCTGCTGGCCGAAGCTCCCTTGCTGCGCACCAATTGTGCGTGCTGGCCGTGCCAAGGATGTGCATGCCATGCACCACGGAATGCTGCCCTGCCCTCATTAGGGCAGGGCAGTGTTTCCAAAAGTGAAGTTCCAAGTTTGAAACTTGGTGGATGCACACGCTACTTCTTTTCTTTGGTTTTCTTGGCACCAAAGTAAGGCCTAGTTTCTTGCTTCCTCATGGTCTTGTGTTCGAAACTTGGTGGAGGAAGTTGTTGCAATTTTTCCTTGAATTTTCATGAAGAGAACATGACATTGCCCTCCAAGAGGGCATTCTGCTCTCTTTGAGGGTAGACTTCCTTGGTTTCCTTGTGTCTCCCTCTTCGAGCCTTGGTGGAAGCATTTTGGTTTATTTTCGCTTGTTTTTGGCCCTTAAAGATGCCTTTCACTCATGCCCCAATTTTACGCCAAATATGGATTGCTATATATCGTTGGAAAGCTCTGAATGTCAGCTTTCCAACGCAACTGGAAGCACATCAAGTGGACATCTGTAGCTCAAGTTATATCCCTTTGAAGTAGGCATGGTCATGCTGTGAGCGGCCAGATTTTAACTTAGCGAAAATTTGCTCCAACCTCACTTTGTTTCATCATGATTCTGCCCTGCCCTTGGCAAAGGCAGGGCAGTGTGCGTGCTGGTTGTTTTCTTCTTTAATTTGGTCATGGGCCACGCTTTTAAAAGCGTGGCCTAAGCCTCCAAAGTGTGCTCCAACTTCAAAGTGTGCTCCAGAGCTCTTTTTTTTCCTCTTTTTTTGTGCTTCTTTGCTTCTTTTTCTTCTTATTTCCTACAAGATTTATAAAATTAAAAGATCAAGGAAATCTTCCAATTAAGCACAAAAGAATGCAATATTTAAGCACTAATCATCAATTTCTTGTATGAAAAAGGATAGAAAAATAGGTATATGATGACATGTCATCAAAGAGAGTTCGAATTTTTTTGATGAAGAGAAGAATTAGTAAATGAATAAATAAATAGAAGGAGGTGAGAGAGAGGAGTTTTCGAAAATTATTTTTGAAAAATTGGTTAGTGATTTTCAAAAATTAAGAGAAGAAATAAAATTAAAATTAAAATTTGAAGCAATTAGTTAATTAAAAGAATTTTGAAAAAGAGGAAGGTAATTTTCAAAAATTAGAGATAGAAAAGTAGTTAGGTGGTTTTGAAAAAGATAAGAAACAAACAAAAAGTCAATTAGTTAGTTGAAAAAAAAGATTTGAAAATCAATTTTGAAAAGATAGGAAGTTAGAAAAGATTTTGAGATTGGTTTTGAAAAAGATATGATTGAAAAGATATGGTTGAAATTTGTTTTGAAAAAGATTTGAAAAAGGAAATTAAAAAGATTTGATTTTTAAAATTAAAATTGATTACTTGACTAACAAGAAACTAAAAGATATGATTCTAAAATTTAAAGATTGAAGCTTTCTTAACAAGAAAGTAACAAACTTCAAATTTTTTAATCAATCACATTAATTGTTAGTAAAGTTTTCAAAATTTTGAAATAAAATTAAGAAAAAGATTTTGAAATCAATTTTTAAACTTTTTGAAAATAATAAAAAAATGAAAAAGATTTGATTTTTTGAAAAAGATTTTGAAAAGATAGGATTTTTAAAATTGAAATCTTGACTTGACTAACAAAAAAAAACAACTTATTTTTAAAATTTTTTGACTAAGTCAACCCAAAGATTTCGAAAATTATGAGTAAAATAAGGAGAAGATATTTTTTTGATTTTTTGAATTTTTTAATAAGGAGAGAGAAAAACACTAAAATGACTCAAAACATAAAAATTATGAATCAAAACACATGATGCATGCAAGAACACTATGAATGTCAAGATGAACACTAAGAACACTTTGAAGATCATGATGAACATCAAGATTTATTTTTGAAAAATTTTCAAGACAAGAAAAATATGCAAGACACCAAACTTAGAAATTTTTCATGCTTAGACACTATGAATGCAAAAATGCATATGAAAAACAACAAAAGGCACAAAACAAGAAAATATAAAGATCAAACAAGAAGACTTACCAAGAACAACTTGAAGATCATGAAGAACACCATGCATGAGTTTTCAAAAAATGCACAAATTTTTAAAAACATGCAATTGACACCACACTTAAAATTGATACTAGACTCAAACAGGAAACACAAAATATTTTTTTATTTTTATGATTTTATAATAATTTTTTTTGTAATTTTTTGAAATTTATTTTGGAAAAAAACGAAAAAGAAGAAAAATTTTTGAAAGATTTTTGAAAACTTTTTGAAAAAGAAAATAAGAAGAAAATTACCTAATCTGAGCAACAAGATGAACTGTCAGTTCCAAACTCGAACAATTCCCGGCAACGGCGCCAAAAACATGGTGCACGAAATTGTGATAATCAACAATGGCACCAATGACTTGGAGCTCTCAAACATGAATCACACTTTGTCACAACTTCGCACAACTAACCAGCAAGTGCACTGGGTCGTCCAAGTAATACCTTACGTGAGTAAGGGTCGATCCCACGGAGATTGTCGGTCTGAAGCAAGATATGGTCATCTTGTAAATCTCAGTCAGGCGGATAATAATAGTTATAATGGTTTTTGAATATGAAGATAAATAAAGCATAAAATAGAGATAGAGATACTTATGTAATTCATTGGTGAGAATTTCAGATAAGTGCATAGAAATGCTTTGTTCTTGTTGAATCTCTGCTTTCCTACTGCCTTCATCCAATCCTTCATACCTCTTTCCATGGCAAGCTGTATGTAGGGCATCACCATTGTCAAGGGCTACTTCCCATCCTCTCAGTGAAAATGGTCCAAATGCTCTGTCACAGCACAGCTAATCATCTGTCGGTTCTCGATCATATTGGAATAGAATCCAATGATTCTTTTGCATCTGTCACTACGCCCAACACTCACGAGTTTGAAGCTCGTCACAGTCATCCCTTCTCAGATCCTACTCAGAATACTACAGACAAGGTTTAGACTTTCCGGATCTTAAAAATGGCCGCCAATAATTCTAGCTTATACCACGAAGACTCCGATCTTTCAGAATGGAGGCTAAGAGATACGCGCTCGATCTAAGGTAGAACGGGAGTGGTTGTCAGGCACGCGTTCATAGGTGAGAATGATGATGAGTGTCACGGATCATCACATTCATCATGTTGAAGTGCAGCGGATATCTTAGAATAAGAATAAGTTGAATTGAATAGAAGAACAATAGTAATTGCATTAATACTCGAGGAATAACAGAGCTCCACACCTTAATCTATGGTGTGTAGAAACTCCACTGTTGAAAATACATAAGTGATAAAGGTCCAGGCATGGCTGAATGGCCAGCTCCCAAAGTCTAAGAACTAAACGTCCAAAGATAGATACCAAGATGTCTAATACAATAGTAAAAAGTTCTATTTATATTAAACTAGTTGCTAGGGTTTACAGAAATAAGTCTTAGTGTAGAAATCCACTTCTGGGGCCCACTTTGGTGTGTGCTTGGGCTGAGCTTGAGATTTACACATGTAGAGACTTCTCTTGGGGTTAAACGCCAGGTTGTAACATGTTTTTGGCGTTTAACTCTGGTTTGTGATGTGTTTCTGGCGTTTTACTCCAGAATGCAGCATGGAACTGACGTTAAACGCCAATTTGTGTCATCTAAGCTTGAATAAAGTATGGACTATTATTTATTTCTGGAAAGCCCTGGATGTCTACTTTCCAACGCAATTGAGAACGCGCCATTTGGAATTCTATAGCACTAGAAAATCCATTTCGAGTGCAGGGAGGTCAGAATCCAACAACATCAGCAGTCCTTTGTCAGCCTCCTATTAGATTTTTGCTCAGGTCCCTCAATTTCAGCTAGAAAATACCTGAAATCACAGAAAAACACACAAACTCATAGTAAAGTCCAGAAATGTGAATTTTGCATAAAAACTAATAAAAACATCCCTAAAAGTAGCTAGATCCTACTAAAAACTACCTAAAAACAATGCCAAAAAGCGTATAAATTATCCGCTCATCACAAGACCAAACTTAAATTGTTGCTTGTCCCCAAGCAACTGAAAATCAAATAGGATAAAAAGAAGAGAATATATTATAAATCTCAAAATATCAATGAAGCTTAGTTCTAATTAGATGAGCGGGACTAGTAGCTTTTTGCTTCTGAACAATTTTGGCATCTCACTTTATCCTTTGAGGTTTAGAATGAGTGGCATCTATAGGAACTCAGAGTTCAGATAGTGTTATTAATTCTCCTAGTTAAGTATGTTGATTCTTTAACACAGCTACTTTATGAGTCTTGGACGTGGCCCTAAGCACTTTGTTTTCCAGTATTACCACCGGATACATAAAAGCCACAGACACATGATTGGGTGAACCTTTTCAGATTGTGACTCAGCTTTGCTAAAGTCCCCAGTTAG
>NC_029774.3:91967073-91971740 GCF_000817695.3 Arachis duranensis | reverse complement strand
ACATGGTTAGGGACAGCTTGATTTAGCCGCTTAGGCCTGGATTTATTTCCTTGGGCCCTCCTATCCATTGATGCTCAATGCCTTGGATCCTTTTTACCATTGCCTTTTGGTTTTAAGGGCTATTGGCTTTTTCTGCTTGCATTTTTTTCTTTAAAATTTTTTTCGCCACTTTTTTTTTCGCAAGCTTTGTTCTTCACTGCTTTTTCTTGCTTCAAGAATCAATTTTATGATTTTTCAGATCATCAAAAACATTTCTCTTTTTCATCATTCTTTCAAGAGCCAACAATTTTAACATTCATAAACAACAAGATCAAAAATATGCACTGTTCAAGCATTCATTTAGAAAACAAAAAGTATTGTCACCACATCAATATAATTAAACTAATTTCAAGGATGAATTCGGAACTCATGTACTTCATGTTCTTTTGTTTTAGAAACATTTTTCATTTAAGAAAGGTAAAAGATTCATGGAATTATTCATAGCCTTAAGACATAGTTACTAAATACTAATGATCATGTAGTAAAGACTCAAAACATAGACAAACATAAAGCATAAGGTCAAAAAACAGAGAGATAAGAACAAGGAAGTTAAGGAATGAGTCCACCTTAGTGAGGGTGGCGCCTTCTTCTTGAAGGACCAATGGTGTTCTTGAGCTCCTCTATGTCTCTTCCTTGCCTTTGTTGCTCCTCCCTTATAGCTCTTTGATCTTCTCTAATCTCATTAAGAATGATGGAGTGTTCTTGGTGTTCCACCCTTAATTGGTTCATGTCATGACTCAATCCTTCTAGAGAAGTGTTGAGTTATTCTCAATAGTTGTTTGGAGGAAAATGCATCCCTTGAGGCATCTCGGGGATTTCTTGATGATGAGCTTCCTCATGCGTCTCTTGAGATCCATGAATGGGCTCTCTTGTTTGCTCCATCCTCTTCTTAGTGATGGGCTTGTCCTCTTCAATGAGGATGTCTCCTTCTATGACAACTCCAGCTAAGTTGCATAGATGGCAAATGAGATGAGAAAAAGCTAGCCTTGCCAAGGTGGAGGGCTTTTCGGCTACTTTGTAGAGTTCTAAGGGGATGACTTAATGAACTTCTACTTCCTCTCCAATCATGATGCTATGGATCATGATTGCCCGATCCATAGTTACTTCGGATCGGTTGCTAGTAGGACTGATGGAGCGTTGGATGAACTCCAACCATCCTCTTGCCACAGGCTTAAGGTCTAGTCTTCTTAATTGAACCGTATTGCCTTTGAGTCTCTTTTCCATTGAGCTCCTTCCGCACATATGTCCATGAGGACTTGGTCCAACCTTTGATCAAAGTTGCCCTTCTAGTGTAGGGGCGTGCGTCTTCTTGTATCATAGGCAAGTTGAACGCCAACCTTACGTTCTCCGGACTGAAATCTAAGCATTTCCCCCGAACCATTGTATGCCAATTCTTTGGGTTTGGGTTCATGCTTTGATCATGGTTCCTAGTGATCCATGCATTGGCATAGAACTCTTGAACTATTAAGATTCTGACTTGTTGAATGGGGTTGTGAGAATGATGATGAGTGTCACGGATCATCACATTCATCATGTTGAAGTGCAGTGGATATCTTAGAATAAGAATAAGTTGAATTGAATAGAAGAATAATAGTAATTGCATTAATACTCGAGGAATAGCAAAGCTCCACACCTTAATCTATGGTGTGTAGAAACTCCACCGTTGAAAATACATAAGTGATAAAGGTCCAAGCATGGCCGAATGGCTAGCCCCCAAAGTCTAAGAACTAAACGTCCAGGGTATACTGTGAGGCTCAACCTTGTGGGTTGGGCCTGTCGTTTGGACCTGGGCCTTAGCGTTGGGCCAGGGTATGAACAGTGCCCCTACTCGAGCCCAATTCCTTTTAAGAGTTGGAGTCGAGTATTATAACTCGGGACCGTCGCCGACCTGATAGGGAACCGACGTGATTTTTCAGAACTGACGTGTTTTTGAAAGCTTTCAATAGTTGCGTCTAATCAAATGTTGCGTCTCTTAGAGGTTTGAGTATTCATACGCGGGGGTGGTTACCTTGGTAACGGTGCAACTTCTTAAATGGTTGCGTCATTTTACCTTTATGCCCCTAACGTTCTTATAAATACTTTTCCCTCTCTTTCCTTGTTTCATTTCTGAAAACTTTCTCACTTACATACTTTGTTCCGAAAAGAAAGCTTCATTTTTCTTCGATCAACTGGTGTTGCGCCTCTAACCGTTCAAAAGTAAAGGTCATTTTTTTTCTTTTTCTTTCTTCTTCTTCTCTTTTATGACTGCTTTTATTTGCATGTTTTTTATTTGAGAGGAGTGTTGGTCGCAGACTTTAGTGATTCTGTTTTGTCAAGGATCTAACCCCAGGCCCTTTAGAGACCCTGTTTTGGATCCTTTTTTCTTTTTCCCTTTGTAGGTTTCAGGATCCTTTTGTTTTTTAGAAAAAAGATGTCTTCTGTAGAATCCCTCGCTCGATGGGTAGATGTTACTATTCTTGGGGAAGAACCCCTTGTGGATACTGACTATGTTACTGATCTTCGTACGCACCATAGGATTTGTGCTTCTGATGGGAATGAGTCGAGTTATGAACTGATTGCCCCGGGTCCGGAAGACCCGATTTGTTTTGGAAGAGCTTTTGCGGAAGACCCTCATTTTATTTTTATGTATGAGAGTTTTTTCACCCGTTTGGGCGTTCTTCTTCCTTTTTCTGATTTTGAGATAGCCGTTTTATCTCATTGCCGGATAGCCCCTACCCAGCTTCACCCCAACTCTTGGAGGTTTTTGAAAATTTATCAATTTATCAGCCATGCCCTAGATTTTCCGAATTCTTTGAGGATTTTCTTTTTTTTTCACATGACCAAGCCCTTTAGTGGGCAAAATAACAAATAACAATGGGTTTCTTTCCGGGCCATACAAGGCCGGAGAGTTTTTACCCTTTTTGATGAATCCTTTCATAACTTTAAAAACTTCTATTTCAAAGTGCAAGCTGTAGAGGGTGGTGGACGAAATTGTGATAAAAGAGTTTCAGGCATTGTTAGAGAAGCTCACAACTCCGTTCAACTAACCAGCAAGTGTACTGGGTCGTCCAAGTAATAAACCTTACGTGAGTAAGGGTCGATCCCACAGAGATTGTTGGTATGAAGCAAGCTATGGTCACCTTGCAAATCTCAGTTAGGCAGATTAAAATGGTTTATGGGTTTTCGAAAATAGTAATAAGAAAATAAATAATAAAAGGGATAGAATACTTATGCAAATTTATTGGTGGGAATTTCAGATAAGCGAATGGAGATGCTGCATGGCTCAAGGACGCCTGCTCTCCTACTGCTTCTACTCAATCCTTCTTACTCCTTTCCATGGCAAGCTTTGTATAGGGGTTCACCATCAGCGGTGGCTACTTTCAATCCTCTCGGGAAAATGATCCTATGCACTGTCACTGCACGGCTAATCGTCTGGAGGCATCACCCATGGCTGATGGCTACATCCCATCCTCGCAGTGAAAACTAATGCTCACGCACTCTGTCACAGTACGGCTAATCACTGGTTGGTTCCCGCTCCTACTGGAATAGAATCCCTTGATTCTTTTGCGTCTGTCACTAACGCCCAGCACTTGCAAGTTTGAAGCACGTCACAGTCATTCATTACCGGAATCCTACTCGGAATACCACAGACAAGGTGAGACTTTCCGGATCCTCATAAATGCCGCCATCTATCTAGCTTATACCACGAAGATTCTGTTTGGGAATCTAAGAGATACGCATTCAAGCTCTGTTTCATGTAGAACGGAAGTGGTTGTCAATCACGCACGTTCATAAGTGAGAATGATAATGAGGGTAATCTGACTCATAACATTCATCATTTTCTTGGGTACGAATGAATATCTTGGAATAAGAATAAGAGAGAATTGAATAAAAGAAAATAGAATTGCATTAATACTTGAGGTACAGCAGAGCTCCACACCCTTAATCTATGGTGTGCAGAAACTCCACCGTTGAAAATACATAAGCAAAGGGTTCAGGCATGGCCAAATGGCCAGCCCCCCTAACTGTGATCAATGATCTCCTAAGATGAAGAATAAAACAAAACTGAAACCAAAGATGTCTAATACAATAGATAAATGTCCTATATATACTAGACCAGCTTCTAGGGTTTACATGAGTAAGTAATTGATGTATAAATTCACTTCCGGGGCCCACTTGGTGTATGCTTGGGCTGAGCTTGATCAATCCACGAGCTAAGGCTTCTCTTGAAGTTGAACTTCGAGTTATGACGTGTTTTGGGCGTTCAACTCCGGATCATGACGTTTTTCTGGCGTTTAACTCCAGACAGCAGCATGAACTTGGCGTTCAACGCCAAGTTAAGTCGTCATTCTTCGAATAAAGTATGGACTATTATATATTGCTGGAAAGCCCTGGATGTCTACTTTCTAACGCCGTTGAGAGCGCGCCAATTGGAGTTCTGTAGCTCCAGAAAATCCATTTCGAGTGAAGGGAGGTCAGATTCCAACAGCATCAGTAGTCCTTTTGTCAGCCTTCTTCAGAGTTTTGCTCAAATCCCTCGATTTCAGCTAAAATTTACCTGAAATCACAGAAAAACACACAAACTCATAGTAAAGTACAGAAATGTGAATTTAACATAAAAACTAATGAAAACATCCCTAAAAGTAACT
>NC_029774.3:91964046-91966210 GCF_000817695.3 Arachis duranensis | reverse complement strand
ACTAATGATCATGAAGTAGAGACACAAAACATAGATAAACATAACACTTAAAAACTGAAAACAGAAAGAAATAAAGAACAAGGAATGAATCCACCTTTAGTGGCGTCTTCTTCTTGAAGGTCCAACAATGTCCTTAAGTTCTTCTATGTCCCTTCCTTGCCTTTGTTGCTCCTCCCTCATTGCTCTTTGATCTTCTCTTATTTCTTGGAGAATGATGGAGTGCTCATGATGTTCCACCCTTAATTGTTCAACATTATGGCTCAAATCTTCTAAAGAGGTATTGAGTTGCTCCCAATAGTTGTTGGGAGGAAAGTGCATTCCTTGAGGCATTTGTTGATGATGAACTTCCTCATGTTCTTCTTGAGGGCCGTGAGGAACTTCTCTTGTTTGCTCCATCCTTTTCTTGGTGATGGGCTTGTCTTCTTCAATGGAGACATCTCCATCTATGATAACTCCAGCTGAGTAACATAGATGGCATATAAGGTGAGGGAAGGCTAGCCGTGCCATGGGTGAGGACTTGTCGGCTATTTTGTAGAGTTCATTGGAGATGACCTCATGAACCTCTACTTCTTCTCCAATCATGATGCTATGGATCATGATGGCCCGATCCACAGTAACTTCAGATCGGTTGCTTGTAGGGATGATGGATCTTTGGATGAATTCCAACCATCCTCTAGTCACAGCCTTGAGGTCCAGTCTTCTTAGTTGGACTGGCTTGCCTTTGGAGTCTATTCTCCATTAGGCACCTTCCACACATATGTCCATTAGGACTTGGTCCAACCTTTGATTAAAGTTGACCCTTCTAGTGTAGGGGCGTTCATCTCCTTGCATCATGACTAGTGTAGGGGCGTACATCTCCTTGCATCATAGGCAAGTGGAACGCCAACCTCACATTTTTTGGACTAAAATCTAAGTATTTCCCCTGAACCATTGTGAGATAATTCTTTTTACTCGGGTTTATACTTTGATCATGGTTCCTAGTGATCCATGCATTGGCATAGAACTCTTGAACCATTAAGATCCAGACTTGTTGCATGGGGTTGGTTATGACTTCCCACCCTCTTCTTTGGATCTCATGTCGGATTTCCGGATACTCATTCTTTTTGAGCTCGAAAGGGACCTCGGGGATCACTTTCTTCTTTGCCACAACATCATAGAAGTGGTCTTGATGGCTCTTGGAGATGAATCTCTCCTTCTCCCATGACTCGGAGGTGGAAGCTTTTGCCTTCCCCTTTCCTTTTCTTGAGGATACTCCGGTCTTAGGTGCCATTGATGGTGATGGAAAAAACAAAAAGCTTAGGCTTTTACCACACCAAACTTAAAATTTTGCTCGCCCTCGAGCAAGAAAGAAAAGAAAAGTAGAAGAAGAAGAAGAGAATAGGGAAGAGAGGGAGAAGAGTTGGTTCGGCTATGTGGGGGGATGTGGGTTTGTGATGTGTGAAAATGAAGAAGAGTGGAAGGGTATTTATAGGGAGGGGGGGGTGTAGGTTCGGCCAATTTGGGTGGGAATGGGTGGGAAAATGAATTTTGAATTTTATGAAGGTAGGTGGGGTTTATGGGGAAGAGGAGGTTGATGTGAATGGTGAATGGGGTAATGGGGAAGAGGAATTGAGGTGATTGGTGAAGGTTTTTGGGAAGTGTGATATGGGGAAGAGTGAAATGAGATTTGGATTAGGAGAGTGTGATTAGGATTAAAAGAAAAAGGTGGGAGTATGGTAGGTGGGGATCCTGTGGGGTCCACAGATCCTGGGGTGGGGATCCTGTGGGGTCCACAGATCCTGAGGTGAAAAGAAATACCATTCCTTCACCATATAGGCATGTAAAATGCCTTCGTGCATCATTCTGGCGTTCAAACGCCCATTGGTGCACGTTCTGGGCGTTCAACGCCCATGTAATGCATGTTTCTGGCGTTGAACGCCAGTTTCATGCTTGTATCTGGCGTTCAGCGCCAATTTGTCCTCTGTGTGCACATTCCTGGCGTTAAACGCCAGGTTGTTGCTTGTTTCTGGCGTTCAGCGCCAGAATGGTGCTCTGTTCTGGCGTTGAATGCCAGCCAGATGCATCTTACTGGCGTTGAACGCCAGTCTGCGCTGCCTCCAGGGTGAAAAATTTTTTCTTCTATTTTTTTGACTCTGTTTTTAATTTTTTTGATTTTTTCGTGACT
>NC_029774.3:91961953-91962695 GCF_000817695.3 Arachis duranensis | reverse complement strand
TCTCTGTCTGTTGCTGAGAAGATGATGGATATGGCTTGCTATCACCTAGCCTATTGCGTCCACCATTGTTAAAGCCTTGTTGAGGCTTTTGTTGATCCTTCCAGGAGAAATTTGGATGATTTCTCCATGATGGGTTATAGGTGTTTCCATAAGGTTCACCCATGTAATTAACCTCTGCCATGGCAGAGTTTTTAGGATCATAAGCTTCTTCAGAAGCTGCCTCTCTAGTACTGTTGGACGCATGTTGCAATCCGTTCAGATTTTAAGAGATTATGTTGACCTGTTGAGTCAACATTTTGTTCTGAGCCAATATGGCATTCAGAGCATCAATTTCAAGAACTCCTTTCTTCTGAGGTATCCCATTATTCACAGAATTCCTCTCAGATGTATACATGAACTGGTTGTTAGCAACCATGTCAATGAGTTCTTGAGCCTCTTCAGGCGTTTTCTTCAGGTGAATAGATCCACCTGCAGAGTGGTCCAGTGACATTTTCGAAAATTCAGAGAGACCATAATAGAAGATATCTAATAGGGTCCATTCTGAAAACATGTCAGATGGACATCTTTTGGTCAACTGCTTATATCTTTCCCAGGCTTCATAGAGGGATTCACCATCTTTTTGTTTGAAGGTTTGAACATCCACTCTCAGCTTGCTCAGCTTTTGAGGAGGAAAGAATTTATCCAAGAAGGCAGTGACCAGCTTATCCCAGGAGTCCAGGCTATCCTTAGGTTGTGAATCCAA
>NC_029774.3:91961082-91961275 GCF_000817695.3 Arachis duranensis | reverse complement strand
AAAAAGATAAGAAGATAAGAAGTTAGATAAGATATTTTGAAATCAAATTTTGAAAAAGATAAAATTTTTGAAAAGGATAAGATAAAAGATAAAAAGATATAATTGAAAAAGATATTTTGAAAAAGATTTAATTTTTAAAATTACTTAACTAACAAGAAACTACAAGATAAGATTCTAGAACTTAAAGATTGAC
>NC_029774.3:91960032-91960871 GCF_000817695.3 Arachis duranensis | reverse complement strand
AAAAAATGAAAAAGATATGATTTTTGAAAAAGATTTTGAAAAGATAAGATTTTTAAAATTGAAATTTTGACTTGACTTGTAAGAAACAACTAATTTTGAAAATTTTTGACCAAGTCAACCCAAAATTTCGAAAATTTGGAGGAAAATAAGGAAAAGATATTTTTTGATTTTTTGAATTTTTAAAGGAAAACACAAAAATGACCCAAAACATGAAAATTTTGGATCAAGACACAAGATGCATGCAAGAATGCTATGAATGTCAAGATGAACACCAAGAACACTTTGAAGATCATGATGAACATTAAGAACATTATTTTGAAAAATTTTTAATGCAAAGAAAACATGCAAGACACCAAACTTAGAAATTTTTAATGCATGGAAAAATATGAATGCAAAAGTGCACATGAAAAACAACAAACAACACAAAACAAGAAATCATCAAGATCAAACAAGAAGACTTATCAAGAACAACTTGAAGATCATGAAGAACACTATGAATGCATCAGATTTTCGAAAAAAATGCAAGAAAAATTTTAAAAGCATGCAATTGACACCAAACTTAAAAATTAACACAAGACTCAAACAAGAAACACAAAATATTTTTTTTTTATTTTTATGATTTTCTAATTTTTTTGTATTTTTATTTTATTTATTTTTTCGAAAAACATTTTTTTTTTGAAAAACGAAAAGGAAAAGAAAAATTTTGAAAAAGATTTTTGAAAAGAAAATTACCTAATCTGAGCAACAAGATGAACCGTCAGTTGTCCATACTCGAACAATCCCCGGCAACGGCGCCAAAAACTTGGTGGACGAAATTGTGATAAAAGAGTTTCAGGCAT
>NC_029774.3:91944717-91959080 GCF_000817695.3 Arachis duranensis | reverse complement strand
GTGTATGTTTGGGCTGAGCTTGATCAATCCACGAGCTAAGGCTTCTCTTGGAGTTGAACTCCGAGTTATGACGTGTTTTGGACGTTCAACTCCGGATCATGACGTTTTTCTGGCGTTTAACTCCAGACAGCAGTATGAACTTGGCGTTCAACGCCAAGTTACGTCGTCATTCTTCGAATAAAGTATGGACTATTATATATTTCTGGAAAGCCCTGGATGTCGACTTTCCAACGCCGTTGAGAGCGCGCCAATTGGAGTTCTGTAGCTCCAGAAAATCCATTTCGAGTGCAGGGAGGTCAGATTCCAACAGCATCAGCAGTCCTTTTGTCAGCCTTCTTCAGAGTTTTGCTCAAATCCCTCGATTTCAGCCAGAATTTACCTGAAATCACAGAAAAACACACAAACTCATAGTAAAGTCCAGAAATGTGAATTTAACATAAAAACTAATGAAAACATCCCTAAAATTAGCTCAAACTTACTAAAAACTATCTAAAAACAATGCCAAAAAGCGTATAAATTATCCGCTCATCAGAGGGTCACCACCCCTTTTTCCTGGATCAAAATTCTTCTCCTCGCTTTCCCCTGTACTGGTTAGAGGCATCTCCTTGTGAGAAATATAGTTTGGATGATATGGATGAGGTGGAGGCAGCCATCGATGGGTTCCCCCGAGAAGTTTGGGGGAGAGCCCCTTATCTAGATACCAAGAAGTTCCTCCAAGGGTCTTCGACCTTTGTGCATGCCTAATTAGGTAGTGTCATATTTGTTCGTTGGGTTTTTTGACTTTCCGAGTTGTTTTCTCCGATTTGTTTATTGACTTTTTACTTAATGGATTTTGCAGAGATGGCGAAGAAGAATTCGAGGGAGTCTTACCAGAGGGTTCAGGAGGCCAAAGCGAGATCCTGCGCCAGAGTCGGTGGTGCCAGGGCAACTGGTCCTTCCCCTCTCCCTTCTTCTCACAACTTGGGGACCCCTGCTCGACCTATTGTTATTTCTTCCTCAGCCTCTTCTCTACCATCCTCATCTTCCTAACCTTCTCCTGAGCTAGAAAAGAAGAAGCGCAAGACTTTAGAGTCAGGCTCTCCTTTTGAAGATGAGGCCAAGGTGGATGCGCCTCAATTTATCTGGGAGCATATCTATCCTTATACTCGTATAAGTATGGATGATGCTTCTCTTCGAAACCACCTTACTATTCTGGCTCAGGAGAGTATCAGGGCGGCGGGGGTGTGCACCAAGTTTCTTGATATTTTTGAGAAGACTCCCCTAAGCTCTTTGGGTTCATCCCTAAGGGTTGAAGAGCTAGAGGGGAGGATTCTTTTGTATTAGGAAGCTGAGAAGAGCTTGAAGGAGGAGCTCGCCAAGCTGAGAGAGGAGAGGGATAATCTCCGGAAGGAGGGGGAAAAGTTGATGGGCCAGTGCTCTATGGCGGAGGGTTTACGGGAGAAGGCGGAGAAAAGCTACTCGAGCTTTTTCCAGAACCTTGTGGAGGTAAAAAAAGATCTGGTAAGAGCTCGGGATGCTTATGCGGAACTGGAGGACTCCATTGCCGAGGGATCCGATGAGGCGTGGAGGGTTTTTAAGAAGCAGGTCAGGGTTATTGCTCCCAAACTGGATCTCTCCCCTTTGGATCCTGATAAGGTTGTAATTGATGGGGCCATTGTGTCTCCTCCCCGACCTGTGTCTGAATCCGAGTTGAAGACTCGGGGCCAGAGAATCATAGAGTCCCCTCCCCGACCAGATGATGCTCCGAGTTCTTCCAAGGCTCCTGAGACTTCCCCTCCATCTCCTATGGATGTTTCTCTCCCTGACTCTGGTGGTGTTCTGACTACTTTTCCGGGCTCTGATGGTGATGCCCATCCAAATTGAAAAAATTATCTTTGGCTATATGGGGCCCAGCCTGTGGGTCCCCCCTTTTTTAAACTATTTATTTTCATGTTGTGGTGGTATGTTGCTGACACTTTCTTGGACTTTTATGGTCATAAAGAAAATATGTAAAAATACCCTTTTTTGGACAAGGGTTTAGGTTTTTTTGTTGGTTGTGTTCATACTTTTTTTGCTTTAGGTTTCGAAAAAACCTTTTTTGATCTTTTGTTTTGGAAAATCTTTTCTTGGCTGGCTGTTCCTTCTTCTAAGTTTTTCTTGAATTTGAAGGCTTCAGACAATCTTTAGTGCTTTCTATAGGTTTTCTGATCTCTTTTTGGTATTCCTTATACTCAATTTTTTGATATATTGAGTTTTTATAACTTAGGTTATTTTTGCGATGCGTTTCTTTGTTCCTCAGAATTTCTGACTTGTTAGTCAGTTAATTTCCGAGTTTATTCACGATCGACTTTTATAACCTCTTTACACCGACTTGTACCTCGTCGTTTTATCCTGATGATCATCTAGGTCGGTTCATGGGATTTTCACGCTTTTTCGAGCTTAAGTCGGCGTGTTTCGTAGAAAGAAGGAAAAGCAACAAGAAATTTATAAGAGATATTTGTAAAAGATCTTTATTTATTTGCAAAGGTACTTTATCGCTACTAAGGGTTTTGGGCTATCTATGGCCCCTTGGTCTCTACTGTGATGCCTCGTTAAAAACCCTTCTTCAGAAAAAACCCTTTTATTTTGGGAAAAAATCATGAAGTTGGGAAAAGAGTACATCAGGGAGTAGAGTTCGCTTTTAACTGTAGTACCTTTTCATATTACAAGCATGCCACGACCTAGGTAGTTCAGTGCCGTTTAAGTCGGTCACCTTGTAATAACCTTTTCCTAAGACCTCACTAATCTTGTATGGTCCCTTCCAATTAGCAGCGAGTTTTCCTTCCCCAGACTTGTTGACTCCTATGTGGTTCCTGGTTAAAACCAATTCGTCTACGGTAAAGCTCCTTCGAATGACTTCTTGGTTGTATCTGTTCATCATCCTTTGTTTCAATGCCGCTTCTCTAATATGGGCTCGTTCTCGGACTTCAGGGAGTAGCTCAAGTTCTTCTTTGTGTCCCTTTATGTTTTCAACTTCATTGTATAAGTTCACCCTTGGGCTTTGCTCATTGATTTCAATCGGTACCATGGCTTCCATGCCATAAGCAAGTCGGAAGGGTGTTTCTTGATGAGCGGATAATTTATACGCTTTTTGGTATTGTTATTAGGAAGTTTTTAGTATGATCTAGCTACTTTTAGGGATGATTTTATTAGTTTTTATGCAAAATTCACATTTTTGGACTTTACTATGAGTTTGTGTATTTTTCTGTGATTTCAGGTATTTTCTGGCTGAAATTGAGGGACCTGAGCAAAAATCTGATTCAGGCTGAAAAAGGACTGTTGATGTTGTTGGATTCTGACCTTCCTGCACTCAAAATGGATTTTCTGGAGCTACAGAACTCCAAATGGCACGCTCTCAATTGTGCTGGAAAGTAGACATCCAGGGCTTTCTAAAAATATATAATAGTTTATACTTTATTTGAGTTTAGATGACGCAAACTGGTGTTCAACACCAGTTTCATGCTGCATTCTGGAGTAAAACGCCAGAAACACGTCACAAACCAGAGTTAAACACCAAAAACACGTTACAACTTGGCGTTTAACTCCAAGAGAAGCCTCTGCACATGTAACGCTCAAGCTCAGCCTAAGCACACACTAAAGTGGGCCCCAGAAGTAGAATTTTGCACTAAGACTTTTAGTAACTAGTGTAGTATAAATAGAACTTTTTACTATTGTATTGAGTGTCTTTTGACCGGGTCTGTTTCCTTATTTTCGAATTCACATCCTATTTGGGGGAGGCTGGCTATTCGGTCAAGCCTGGACCATCACTTATGTATTTTCAACGGTGGAGTTTCTACACACCACAGATTAAGGTGTAAGATATTCTTAGTCTAAGATATTCGCTGCACTTCAACCTGATGGATGTGATGATCCGTGACACTCATCATCATCCGTCCTTATGAACGCGTGCCTAACAACCACTTCCCTTCTACAAGCGAGAGCTAGACTGTGTATCTCTTGGATTCCTTAATCAGAATCTTTGTGGTATAAGCTAGAATCTATTGGCAGCATTCTTGAGAATTCGGAAAGTCTAAACCTTTTCTGTGGCATTTCGAGTAGGATTCAGGGATTGAATGACTGTGACGAGCTTCAAACTCGCGAGTGTTGGGCGTAGTGACAGACGTAAAAGAATCACTGGATTCTATTCTGACATGATCGAGAACCGACAGATGATTAGCCGTGCTGTGATAGAGCATTTGGACTATTTTCACTTAGAGGACGGGAGGTAGCCATTGACAACGGTGAAACCCAACATACATCTTGGCATAGAAAGGAGTACGAATGATTGGATGAAAGCAGTAGGAAAGCAGAGATTCAAGAGGGATAAAGCATCTTCATGCGCTTATCTGAAATTCCCACCAATGAATTATATAAGTATCTCTATCTTTACTTTAGGCTTTATTTATCTTTATATTTGAAAACCATTATTACCATTTGAATCCGCCTGACTGAGATTTATAAGATGACCATAGCTTGCTTCATACCAACAATCTCTGTGGGATCGACCCTTACTCATGTAAGGTATTACTTGGATGACCCAATGCACTTGCTGGTTAGTTGTGCGATGTTGTGACAAAGTGTGATTCATGTTTGAGAGCTCCAAGTCTATTGGCGCCATTGTTGATGATCACAATTTCGTGCACCAAGTTTTTGGTGCCGTTGCCGGGGATTGTTTGAGTTTGGACAACTGACGGTTCATCTTGTTGCTCAGATTAGGTAATTTTCTTTTCAAAAAGTTTTCAAAAATCTTTCAAAAATTTTTTTGTTTTCATTTTTCCAAAAATTAATTTTCGAAAAAAATCCAAAAAAATTAATAAAATCATAAAAACCAAAAATATTTTGTGTTTCTTGTTTGAGTCTAGTGTCAATTCTTAAGTTTGGTGTCAATTGCATGTTTTTAAAATTTATGCATTTTTTCGAAAAATTCATGCATGGTGTTTTTCATGATCTTCAAATTGTTCTTGGTAAGTCTTCTTGTTTGATCTTCATATTTTCTTGTTTTGTGTCTTTTGTTGTTTTTCATATGCATTTTTGCATTCATAGTGTCTAAACATGAAAAATTTCTATGTTTGGTGTCTTGCATGTTTTTCTTTTCTTGAAAATTTTTCAAAAATAAATCTTGATGTTCATCATGATCTTCAAAGTGTTCTTGGTGTTCATCTTGACATTCATAGTGTTCTTGCATGTTTTCTTTGTTTTGAACTCAATTTTTCATGTTGTGAGTCATATTTGTGTTTTTCTCCCCCATCATTAAAAAATCAAAAAAATCAAAAAAATATATTTTCCTTGTTTTTCTCATAATTTTTGAAATCTTTGGGTTGACTTAGTCAAAAATTTTTAAAATAAGTTGTTTCTTGTCAGTCAAGTCAAGATTTCATTTTTAAAAATCTTATCTTTTTCAAAAATCAAATCTTTTTCATTTTTTATTATTTTTGAAAATTTTTAAAATTGAATTTCAAAATCTTTTTCTTAATTTCATTTCAAAATTTCGGAAACTCTACTAACAATTAATGTGATTGATTCAAAAATTTGAAGTTTGTTACTTTCTTGTTAAGAAAGGTTCAATCTTTAAATTCTAGAATTATATCTTTTAGTTTCTTGTTAGTCAAATAATCAAATTTTAATTTTAGAAATCAAATACTTTTCCTAAATATATAATTTTAAAAATCAAATCTTTTTCAAAATTAATTTCAAAATCTTTTCTAACTTCTTATCTTTCCAAAATTGATTTTCAAATCTTTTTCAACTAACTAATTGACTTTTGTTTGTTTCTTATCTTTTTCAAAACCACCTAACTACTTTTTTTTCTTTAATTTTCAAAAATTCCTCCCTCTTTTTTAAAATTCTTTTAATTAACTAATTGTTTTAAATTTTAATTTTGATTTAATTTTTGAAAATCACTAACCATCTTTCAAAAACAATTTTCGAAAATTCTCCCCTCTCATCTCTTTCTATTTATTTTATTTATTTACTAACACTTCTCTTCATCTTAAAATTTGAACCCTCTTTTCTCCTCTGTGTTCAAATTTTTTGCTCTTCTCATTCTTATTCTTCTTTTCTTCTACTCACATAAAGGAATCTCTATACTGTGACATAGAGGATTTCTCTTCTTTTCTGTCCTCTTCTATTTCATAGGAGCAGGAGCAAGGACAAGGACATTCTTGTTGAAGTAGATCCTAAACCTGAAAGGACTCTGAAAAAGAAGCAAAGTGAAGCTTATAGAGAATCTCGAAAAAGAAAGAGACATGGCCGAACCCAATAACAATGGTGGAGGCGCAAGGAGGATGCTTGGTGATTATACTACACATACTTCCAATTTTTATGAAAGAAGAATCTCAATCCCTACCATTGGAGCAAACAATTTTAAGTTGAAGTCTCAACTAGTTGCTCTGATACAACAAAACTGCAAGTTCCATGGACTTCTATTAGAAGATCTCTATCAGTTCTTAACTAAATTCTTACTGATCTGTGATACTGTTAAGACTAATGGAGTAGATCCTGAAGTCTACAGGCTCATGCTTTTTCCCTTTACTGTAAGAGACAAAGCTAGAACATGGTTGAACTCACAACCTAAAGATAGCCTGGACTCATGGGATAAGCTGGTCACGACCTTCTTGGGCAAGTTCTTTCCTCCTCAAAAGCTGAGCAAGCTTAGAGTGGATGTTCAGACCTTCAAGCAAAAAGATGGTGAATCCCTCTATGAAGCTTGGAAAAGATACAAGCAGTTGACCAAAAAGTGTCCTTATGGCATGCTTTCAGAGTGGACCATTTTAGATATATTCTATGATGGTCTATCTAAGCTTTCTAAGATGTCACTGGACCATTCTGTAGGTGGATCCATTCACCTAAAGAAAACGCCTACAGAAGCTCAAGAACTCATTGACATGGTTGCAAATAACCAATTCTTGTACACCTCTGAGAGGAATTCTCTAAGTAATGGGACGCCTCAGAAGAGGGGAGTTCTTGAACTTGATGCTCTGACTGCCATATTGGCTCAAAACAAAATGTTGACTCAGCAAGTCAACATGATCTCTCAGAGTCTGAATGGATGGCAAAATGCATCCAACAGTACTAAAGAGGCATCTTCTGAAGAAGAAGCTTATGATCCTGAGAACCCAGCAATGACAGAGGTGAATTACATAGGTGAACCCTATGGAAACACCTATAATTACTCATGGAGAAATCATCCAAATTTCTCATGGAAGGATCAACAAAAGCCTCAACAAGGCTTTAATAACGGTGGAAGAAACAGGCTTAGCAATAGCAAGCTTTTTCCATCATCTTCTCAGCAACAGACAGAGAATTCTGAGTAGAGCCCCTCTAGCTTAGCAAACATAGTCTCTAATCTATCTAAGGCCACTTTAAGTTTCATTAGTGAAACAAGGTCCTCCATTAGAAATTTGGAGGCACAAGTGGGTCATCTGAGTAAGAAAATCACTGAAACTTCTCCTAGTACTCTCCCAAGCAATACATAAGAGAATCCAAAAAGAGAGTGCAAGGCCATTGATATTATCAATATGGCCGAATCCAAAGAAGAAGGGGAGGATGTGAACCCCAATGAGGAAGACCTCATGGGACGTCCCCCAGACAGAAAGGAGTTCCCTATTGAGGACCTAAAAGAATCTGAGGCTCATACAGAGACCATAGAGATTCCATTAAACTTCCATCTGTCATTCATGAGCTCTGAGAACTATTCTTCCTCTGAAGAGGATAAAAATGTAACTGAAGAGCAAGTTGCTCAATATCTAGGAGCCATCATGAAGCTGAATGCCAAATTGTTTGGTAATAAGACATTGAAAGGTGAACCTCCCTTGCTCATTAGTGAACTAAATACATGGGTTCAGCAAACTTTACCTCAAAAGAAACAAGATCCTGGTAAATTCTTAATACCCTATACCATAGGCACCATGACCTTTGAGAAAGCTCTGTGTGATCTGGGGTCAAGTATAAATCTTATGCCACTCTCTGTAATGGAAAAACTGGGGATCTTTGAGGTACAAGCTGCAAAAATCTCATTAGAGATGCAGACAAGTCAATAAAACAAGCTTATGGATTGGTAAAGGACGTGTTAGTAAAGGTTAAAGGCCCTTACATCCTTGCTGATTTCATAATCTTAGACACTGGGAAGGATGAGAATGAATCCATCATTCTTGGAAGACCCTTCCTAGCCACAGCAAAAGCTGTGATTGATGTTGACAGAGGTGAACTAGTCCTTCAATTGAATAGGTACTACCTTGTGTTTAAAGCTCAAGGTTATCCTTCTGTAAACATGGAAAAGAGGCACGATAAGCTTCTCTCAATACAAAGTCAAACAAAGCCCCCACAATCAAACTCTAAGTTTGGTGTTGGGAGGCCACAACCAAACTCTATGTTTGGTGTTGAACCCTCACATTCAAACTCTAAGTTTGGTGTTGGGAGGTCCCAACAATGCTCTGATGATCTGTGAAGCTCCATGAGAGCTCACTGTCAAGCTATTGACATTAAAGAAACACTTATTGGGAGGCAACCCAATTTTTATTTATCCATATTTCTATTGTTCTTTTATTTTTTATTAGGTTTATGATCATGTGGAGTCACAAAATAATTGCAAAAATTAAAAACAGAATAAAAAATAGCAGAAGAAAAAGCACACCCTGGAGGAAGAGCTTACTGGCATTTAAACGCCAGTAAGGAGTATCTGGCTGGTGTTTAACGCCAGAACAGAGCATGAAGCTGGCGTTGAACGCTAGAAACAAGCAGCAGTCTGGCATTTAAATGCCAGGATTGCACCCTGAGAAGAGCTGGCATTTAACGCCAGAAACAAGCATGGAAGTGGCGTTCAACGCCAGAAACATGCTGCAAATTGGCGTTGAATGCCCAAAACAAGCATGGAAGTAGTGTTTAACGCCAGAAACATGCTGCAGTTTGGTGTTAAACGCCAAGATTGCATACAGAGGGCATTTTACACTCCTAAAGGGTGCAGGGATGAGAAATCCATGACACCTCAGGATCTGTGGACCCCACAGGATCACCTCAGAATCCGTGGACCCCACAGGATCCCCACCTACCTTCTCCCTCTCTCTCACACCTTTTCATAACACTCTTCCCCAAGCATCATTCACCAATCACCTCAATCACTCTTCCCCATCACCTCTTCACCACTCACATCCATCCACTCTTCACCAAAAACCCCATCTACCTTCACATTCAAAATCTCTTTCCCACCCAAACCCACCCTAAATGACCGAACCCTAACCCCTCTCCCTCCACTATATAAACCCCTCCATCCTTCTTCATTATCACACATCACTACCTTCTCTTATCTCCCTTGGCCGAATACACATCTCTCTCCCTTTCCTCCATATGTTCTTCTTCTTCATCTATTCTTTATTCTTTTGCTCGAGGATGAGCAACATTCTAAGTTTGGTGTGGTAAAAGCATAGCTTTTTTGTTTTTCCATAATCATTGATGGCACCTAAGGCCGGAGAAACCTCTAGAAAGAGGAAAGGGAAGACAAAAGCTTTCACCTCTGAGTCATGGGAGATGGAGAGATTCATCTCAAAAGCCCATCAAGACCACTTCTATGAAGTTGTAGCCAAGAAGAAAGTGATCCCTGAGGTCCCTTTCATGCTCAAGAAAAATGAGTATCCGGAGATCCGATATGAGATCTAAAGAAGAGGTTGGAAAGTTCTTACCAACCCCATTCAATAAGTCAGAATCTTAATGGTTCAAGAGTTATATGCAAACGCATGGATCACTAGGAACCATGATCAAAGCATGAACCCAAACCCAAAGAATTGGTTTACAATGGTTCGGGGGAAATGCTTAGATTTTAGTTCGGAGAACGTAAGGTTGGCGTTCAACTTGCCTATGATGCAAGAAGATGTACGCCCCTACACTAGAAGGGTCAACTTTTTTCAAAGGTTGGACCAAGTCCTCATGGACATATGTGTGGAAGGAGCTCAATGGAAAAGAGACTCAAAAGGCAAGCCGGTTCAATTGAGAAGACTGGACCTTAAGCCTGTGGCTAGAGGATGGTTGGAGTTCATCCAATGCTCCATCATTCCCACTAGCAACCGATCTGAAGTAACTGTGGATCGGGCCATCATGATCCATAGCATCATGATTGGAGAGGAAGTAGAAGTTCATGAAGCCATCTCTCTATAACTCTACAAAGTAGCCGAAAATCCCTCTACCTTGGCAAGGCTAGCTTTTCCTCATCTCATTTGCCATCTATGCTACTTAGCTGGAGTTGACATAGAAGGAGACATCCTCATTGAAGAGGACAAGCCCATCACTAAGAAAAGAATAGAGCAAACAAGAGAGCCCATTCATCATCAAGAAATTCTTGAGATGCCTCAAGGGATGCATTTTCCTCCAAATAACTATTGGGAACAACTCAACACTTCTCTAGAAGGATTGAGTCATGACATGAACCAATTAAGGGTGGAACATCAAGAGCACTCCATCATTCTCAATGAGATTAGAGAAGATCAAAGAGATGTGAGGGAAGAGCAACAAAGGCAAGGAAGAAACATAGAGGAGCTCAAGAACACCATTGGTCCTTTAAGGAGAAGGCACCAGCATCACTAAGGTGGACTCATTCCTTAACTTCCTTGTTCTTATCTCTCTGTTTTTCGATTTTTGAGCTTCATGTTTGTCTATGTTTGTGTCTTTACTACATGATCATTAGTATTTAGTAACTATGTCTTAAGGCTATGAATAATTCCATGAATCCTTCACCTTTCTTAAATGAAAAATGTTTTTAATTCAAAAGAACAAGAAGTACATGAATTTCAAATTCATCCTTGAAATTAGTTTAATTATATTGATGGGGTGACAATAATTTTTGTTTTCTGAATGAATGCTTGAACAGTGCATATTTTTTATCTTGTTGTTTATGAATGTTAAAATTGTTGGCTCTTGAAAGAATGATGAACAAGAAAAATGTTATTGATGATCTGAAAATAAAAAAAAAATTGATTCTTGAAGCAAGAAAAAGCAGTAAAGAACAAAGCTTGCGAAAAAAAAAAGTGGCAAAAAAAATTAAAGAAAGGAAAAGCAAAAGAAAGCAGAAAAAGCCAATAGCCCTTAAAACCAAAAGGCAAGGGTAAAAAGGATCCAAGGCTTTGAGCATCAATGGATATAAGGGCCCAAGGAAATAAAATCCGGGCCTAAGCGGCTAAAACAACCTGTCCCTAACCATGTGCTTGTGGCATGCAGGTCCAAGTAAAAAGCTTGAGACTGAGTGGTTAAAGTCGTGATCCAATGCAAAAAGAGTGTGCTTAAAAGCTCTGGGCACCTCTAACTGGGGACTTTAGCAAAGCTGAGTCACAATCTGAAAAGGTTCACCCAGTCATGTGTCTGTAGCATTTATGTATCCGGCGGTAATACTGGAAAACAAAGTGCTTAGGCCACGGCCAAGACTCATAAAAGTAGCTGTGTTCAAGAATCAACATACTTAACTAGGAGAATTAATAACACTATCTGAACTCTGAGTTCCTATAGATGCCAATCATTCTAAACTTCAAAGGATAAAGTAAGATGCCAAAACTGTTCAGAAGCAAAAAGCTACTAGTCCTGCTCATCTAATTAGAACTAAGCTTCATTGATATTTTGAGATTTATAGTATATTCTCTTCTTTTTATCCTATTTGATTTTCAGTTGCTTGGAAACAAGCAACAATTTAAGTTTGGTGTTGTAATGAGCGGATAATTTATACGCTTTTTGGCATTATTTTTAGGTAGTTTTTAGTAGGATCTAGCTACTTTTAGGGATGTTTTTATTAGTTTTTATGCAAAATTCACATTTGTAGACTTTATTATGGGTTTGTGTGTTTTTCTGTGATTTCAGGTATTTTCTGGCTGAAATTGAGGGACCTGAGCAAAAATCTGATTCAGGCTGAAAAAGGACTGCTAATGCTGTTGGATTCTGACCTCCCTGCACTCGAAATAGATTTTCTGGAGCTAAAGAACTTTAAATGGCGCGCTCTCAATTGCGTTGGAAATTAGACATCTAGGGCTTTCCAGCAATATATAATAGTCCATACTTTATTTGAGTTTAGATGACGCAAACTGGCGTTCAACGCCAGTTCCATGCTGTATTCTGGAGTAAAACGCCAGAAACACGTCATAAACCAGAGTTAAACGCCAAAAACACATTACAACTTGGCGTTTAACTTCAAGAGAAGCCTCTGCACGTGTAATGCTCAAGCTCATCCCAAGCACACACCAAAGTGGGCCCCAGAAGTAGATTTCTGCACTAAGACTTATTTTAGTAAACCCTAGTAACTAGTTTAGTATAAATAGAACTTTTTACTATTGTATTTAGTGTCTTTTGACCGGGTCTTTTTCCTTATTTTCGAATTTACATCCTATTTGGGGGAGGCTGGCCATTCGGTCATGCCTGGACCATCACTTATGTATTTTCAACGGTGGAGTTTCTACACACCATAGATTAAGGTGTGGGGCTCTGCTGTACCTCGAGAATTAATGCAATTACTATTGTTCTTCTATTTAATTCAAGCTTATTCTTATTCTAAGATATTCACTACACTTCAACCTGATGGATGTGATGATCAGTGACACTCATAATCATCCGTCCTTATGAACGCGTGGCTGACAACCACTTCCGTTCTACAAGCGAGAGCTAGAGTGTGTATCTCTAGGATTCCTTAATCAGAATCTTCGTGGTATAAGCTAGAATCCATTGGCAGTATTGAGGAGCGGATAATTTATACGCTTTTTGGCATTGTTTTTAGGTAATTTTTAGAAAGTTCAAGCTACTTTTAGGGATGTTTTCATTAGTTTTTATGTTAAATTCACATTTCTGGACTTTACTATGAGTTTGTGTGTTTTTCTGTGATTTCAGGTAATTTCTGGCTGAAATTGAGGGACTTGAGCAAAATTCTGAAAAAGGCTGGCAAAAGGACTGCTGATGCTGTTGGAATCTGACCTCCCTGCACTCAAAATGGATTTTCTGGAGCTACAGAACTCCAAACGGCGCGCTCTCAACGGCGTTGGAAAGTAGACATCCAGAGCTTTCCAGAAATATATAATAGTCCATACTCTATTCGAGAAATTGACGACGTAAAGTGGCGCTCAACGCCAAGTACATTCTGCTATCTGGAGTTAAACGCCAGAAACACGTCACGACCCGGAGTTGAACGCCCAAAACATACAACTTGGAGTTCAAATCCAAAAGAAGCCTTTATGCATCAATTACTTACTCGTGTAAACCCTAGTAGCTAGTCTAGTATAAATAGGATAATTTACTATTGTATTAGACATATTTGGTCTCAGTTTTGTTTTACTCTTCATCTTAGGAGGCTATTGATCACGTTTTAGGGAGCTGGCCACTCGGCTATGCCTGAACCTTTCACTTATGTATTTTCAACGGTGGAGTTTCTACACACCATAGATTAAGGGTGTGGAGCTATGTTGTACCTCAAGTTTCAATACAATTACTATTATTTTCTATTCAATTCTCTTTTATTCTTATTCCAAGATATACGTTGCACTTCAACTTGATGAATGTGATGATCCGTGACACTCATCATCATTCTCACCTATGAACACGCGTGACTGACAACCACTTCCGTTCTACCTTAGGTCGGGCGCATATCTCTTAGATTCCCCAATAGAATCTTCGTGGTATAAGCTAGATAGATGGCGGCATTCATGGGAATCCGAAAAGTCTAACCTTGTCTGTGGTATTCCGAGTAGGATTCCAGGAATCTGGAAGGTCTAACCTTGTCTGTGGTATTCCGAGTAAGATTCCGGTATTGAATGACTGTGACGAGCTTCAAACTCCTGAAGGCTGGGCGTTAGTGACAGATGCAAAAGAATTAATGGATTCTATTCCAACCTGATTGAGAACCGACAGATGATTAGCCGTGCTGTGACAGAGCATTTGGACCATTTTCACTGAGAGGATGTGATGTAGCTATTGTCAAGGGTGATGCCTCCAGACGATTAGCCATGCAGTGACAGCGCATAGGACCATTTTTCCGAGAGGATGAAAAGTAGCCATTGATGATGGTGATGCCCTACATATAGCTTGCCATGGAAAGGAGTAAGAAGAATTGGATGAAAGCAATAGGAAAACAGAGATTCGAGAGGATTCTAGCATCTCCACACGCCTATCTGAAATCCCCACCATTAAATTACATAAGTATTTCTATCCTATTTTATTTTCTTTTTATTATTAATTTTTGAAATCCATAAACATTTAATCTGCCTAACTGAGATTTACAAGGTGACCATAGCTTGCTTCATACCAGCAATCTCTGTGGGATCGACCGTTACTCACGTAAGGTATTACTGGATTACCTAGTACACTTGCTGGTTAAGTTGAACGGAGTTGTG
>NC_029774.3:91942492-91944591 GCF_000817695.3 Arachis duranensis | reverse complement strand
GGGATTGTTCGAGTATGGACAACTGACGGTTCATCTTGTTGCTCAGATTAGGTAATTTTCTTTTCAAAAATCTTTTTCAAAATGTTTCTTTTCTTTTTCGTTTTTTTCCAAACTTTATTTTCGAAAAAAAATTAATAAAAATCCAAAAAATTAATAAAATCATAAAAATCAAAAATATTTTGTGTTTCTTGTTTGAGTTTTGAGTCAATTTTTAAGTTTGGTGTCAATTGCATGCTTTAAAAATTTTTCTTGCATTTTTCGAAAACTCCATGCATTCATAAGTATTCTTCATGATCTTCAAGTTGTTCTTGGTAAGTCCTCTTGTTTGATCTTGATGTTTTCTTGTTTTGTGTTGTTTGTTGTTTTTCATATGCATTTTTCGTTTGTTAGTGTCCATGCATTAAAGATTTCTAAGTTTGGTGACTTGCATGTTTTCTTTGCATCAGAAAATTTTCAAAAATATGTTCTTGATGTTCATCATGATCTTCAACGTGTTCTTGGTGTTTTCAAAATTATGTTCTTGATGTTCATCATGATCTTCAAAGTGTTCTTGGTGTTCATCTTGACATTCATAGTGTTCTTGCATGCATCTTGTGTTTTGATCCAAAATTTTCATGTTTTGGGTCATTTTTATGTTTTTCTCTCTCATCATTAAAAAAATCAAAAAAAATATATCTTTTCCTTATTTTTCTCATAATTTTTGAAAATTTGAGTTGACTTAGTCAAAAATTTTCAAAATTAGTTGTTTCTTACAAGTCAAGTCAAATTTTCAATTTTAAAAATCTTATCTTTTCAAAATCTTTTTCAAAAATTATATCTTTTTCATTTTTTCATTATTTTTGAAAATTCCAAAAATCGTTTTCAAATTATTTTCAAAATCTTTTTCTTATCTTTATATCATATTTTCGAAATTACACTAACAATTAATGTGATTGATTCAAAAATTTAAAGTTTGTTACTTTCTTGTTATGAAAGGTTCAATCTTTAAGTTCTAGGATCTTATCTTTTAGTTTCTTGTTAGTTAAGTAATTAATTTTAATTTAAAAAAATAAATCTTTTTTATCTTTTATCATATCTTTTTCAAAAATTTTACCTTTTTCAAAATTTCGATTTCAAAATATCCTATCTAACTTCTTGTCTTCTTATCCTTTCAAATTTGATTTTAATATCTTTTTCAACTAACTCTTTGACTTTGTGTTTATTTCTTATCTTTTTAAAAACCACCTAACTACTTTTCCCTCTCTAATTTTCGAAAAATATCTCATCTCTTTTTCAAAAATTCTTTTTTGTTTTTTCTTACCTTATCTCTAATTTTCAAAAATTACTAACCCCTTTTTAAAATTATTTTCGAACTTTCTATCTCTTCTCTCTTATTTTATTTAATTGTTTATTTACTAACACTTCTCTTCACCTCTCTTCATCTAAATATCCGAACCCACTCTTCTTCACTCTTCCCCCCTTTCTTTTTCTACTAACATAAAGGAATCTCTATACTGTGACATAGAGGATTCCTCTTTCTTTTCTTGTTTTCTTCTATTTCATATGAGCAGGAACAAGGAAAAAGGCACTCTTATTGAAATTGATCCTGAACCTGAAAGGACTTTGAAGAGGAAACTAAGAGAAGCTAAATTACAACAATCCAGAAGTAACCTTTCAAAAAATTTCGAACAAGAGAAGGAGATGGCAGCCGAACCCAATAATGATAATGCAAGAAGGATGCTTGGTGACTTTACCAAGCCCACGTCCAAATTTGATGGAAGAAGCATCTCCATTCCTGCCATTGGAGCCAATAATTTTGAGCTTAAGCCTCAATTAGTTGCCTTAATGCATCAAAACTCCAAGTTCTATGGACTTCCATCTGAAGATCCTTATCACTTTTTAACTGAGTTCTTGCAGATTTGTGAGACTGTAAAGACGAATGGAGTAGATCCTGAAGTCTACAGACTCATTCTTTTCTCTTTTGCTGTAAGAGACAGAGCTAGAACATGGTTGGATTCACAACTTAAGGATAGCCTGGACTCTTGGGATAAGTTGGTCACGGCCTTCTTGGCTAAATTCTTTCCTCCTCAAAAGCTGAGCAAGCTTAGAGTGGATGTTCA
>NC_029774.3:91941549-91942272 GCF_000817695.3 Arachis duranensis | reverse complement strand
TCCAAATTTCTCATGGAAGGATCAACAAAAGCCTCAACAAGGCTTTAATAATGGTGGACGCAATAGGCTGAGCAATAGCAAACCTTTTCCATCATCTTCTCAGCAACAGACAGAGAATTCTGAACAAAACACTTCTAATTTAGCCAATTTAGTCTCTGATCTGTCAAAGGCCACTTTCAGTTTCATGAGTGAAACAAGATCCTCCATCAGAAATCTGGAGGCACAAGTGGGCCAGCTGAGTAAGAAAGTCATTGAAACTCCTTCTAGTATTCTTTCAAGCAATACAGAAGAGAATCCAAAAGGAGAGTGCAAGGCTATTGATTTAATCAATATGGCTGAATGCACAAGGGAGGAGGAGGACGAAAATCCTAGTGAGGAGGACCTCCTGGGACGTCTCTCAAGCAAGAGGGAGTTTCCTATTAAGGATCCAAAGGAATCTGAGGCTCAAATAGAGACCATAGAGATTCCATTAAATCTCCTTCTGCCATTCATAAGCTCTGAAGACTATTCTTCCTCTGAAGAGGATGAAGATGTGACTGGAGAGCAAGTTGCTCAATATTTAGGAGCTATCATGAAGCTGAATGCCAAGTTATTTGGTAATGAGGCTTGGGAAAGTGAACCTCCCTTGCTCATTAGTGAACTAGATACATGGATTTAGCAAATTTTACCTCAAAAGAAATAAGATCCTGGCAAATTCTTAATACCTTGTACCATAGGCACATT
>NC_029774.3:91940045-91941297 GCF_000817695.3 Arachis duranensis | reverse complement strand
GAAGAGCTTCTCTCAGTTCAGAGTCAAGAAGAGCCCCCACAGTCAAACTCTAAGTTTGGTGTTGGGAGGCCACAACCAACTACTAAGTTTGGTGTTAAGACCCCATATCCAAACTCTAAGTTTGGTGTTGGGACTATACAACATTGACCTGATCACCTTTGTGGCTCCATGAGAGAACAATGTCAAGCTATTGACATTAAAGAAGCGCTTGTTGGGAGGCAACCCAATTTTATTTATCTAATTTTTATTTTATTTTATTTTATTGTTATTTTGTGTTTTATTAGGTACATGATCATGAGGAGTCACGAAAAAAATCATAAAAATTAAAAACAGAATCAAAAACAGCAGAAGAAAAAAATCACACCCTGGAGGAAAGGCAGACTGGCGTTCAACGCCAGTAAGGAGCATCTGGCTGGCGTTCAACGCCAGAATAGAGCATGAATCTGGTGCTGAACGCCAGAAACAAGCAATATTCTGGCGTTTGAATGCCAGGAATGTGCCTTGAGGAAAGCTGGCGCTGAACGCCAGTAACAAGCATGAAACTGGCGTTCAACGCCAGAAACATGCTACATATGGGCGTTGAACGCCCAGAACATGCTTTACATGGGCGTTGAACGCCCAGAACGTGCATCACCTCGGCGTTTAAACGCCAGAATGGTGTGCAAAGGCATTTTACATGCCTATTTGGTGCAGGGATGTAATTCTTTGACACCTCAGGATCTGTGGACCCCACATGATCATCTCAGGATCTGTGGACCCCACAGGATCACCTCAAGATCTGTGGACCCCACAGGATCCCCACCTAACATATTCCCACCTTACCTCCTAATCCTATTTCACTCTTCCCCATGTCACACTTCCCATCAACTTCAATCTCTCTTCCCAATTACCCCCTTCACCACTCACATCCATCCACTCTTCCCCAAAAACCCCTCCTACCTTCAAAATTCAAAAACACTTTCCCACCCAAACCCACCCTAAATGGCCGAACCTACCCTCTCCCATTTTCCTATATAAACCCAAACACTTCCTTTTCACACAACACAACCCCCTCTTCTATACCTTGGCCGAAACCCACACTCCACCTTCTCCTCAATATTTTCTTCTTCTTCTTCTTTTTCTTCTTCTACTCTTGCTTGAGGACGAGCAATATTTTAAGTTTGGTGTGGTAAAAGCATAAGCTTTTTTGTTTTTCCATTACCATCAATGGCACCTAAGGCCGGAGAATCCTCTAGAAAAGGAAAAGGGAAGA
>NC_029774.3:91938729-91939264 GCF_000817695.3 Arachis duranensis | reverse complement strand
CTCCATCATTCTCCATGAAATAAGAGAAGATCAAAGAGCAATGAGGGAGGAGCAACAAAGGCAAGGAAGGGACATAGAAGACCTTAAGGACATTGTTGGTCCTTGATGAGCGGATAATTTATACGCTTTTTGGCATTGTTTTTAGGTAGTTTTTAGTAAGTTTGAGCTACTTTTAGGGATGTTTTCATTAGTTTTTATGTTAAATTCACATTTTTGGACTTTACTATGAGTTTTTGTGTTTTTCTGTGATTTCAGGTAAATTCTGACTGAAATTGAGGGACTTGAGCAAAACTCTGAAGAAGGCTGACAAAAGGACTGCTGATGCTGTTGGAATCTGACCTCCCTGCACTCGAAATGGATTTTCTGGAGCTACAGAACTCCGGTTGGCGCGCTCTCAACGGCTTTGGAAAGTAGACATCCAGAGCTTTCCAGCAATATATAATAGTCCATACTTTATTCGGAGATTGACGACGTAACCTGGCGTTGAACGCCAAGTACATGCTGCTATCTGGAGTTAAACGCCAGAAAAACGTCA
>NC_029774.3:91938341-91938602 GCF_000817695.3 Arachis duranensis | reverse complement strand
CATACACCAAGTGGGCCCCGGAAGTGGATTTATGCATCAATTACTTACTCATGTAAACCCTAGGAGCTAGTTTATTATAAATAGAACATTTATCTATTGTATTAGAGATCTTTGATCACTTGAGGTCTTTGATCATTCGGTCTTGTGACCACATGGGGGCTGGCCATTCGGCCATGCCTGAACCTTTTGCTTGTGTATTTTCAAGGGTGGAGTTTCTGCACACCATAGATTAAGGGTGTGGAGCTCTGCTGTACCTCAAGT
>NC_029774.3:91937872-91938221 GCF_000817695.3 Arachis duranensis | reverse complement strand
TGATGAATGTGATGATAAGTAACCCTCATTATCATTCTCACTTATGAACGCACGTGATTGACAACCACTTCCGTTCTACCTACAACAGAGCTTGAATGTGTATCTCTTAGATTCCCCAACAGAATCTTCGTGGTATAAGCTAGATAGATGGTGGCATTTATGAGGATCCGGAAAGTCTCACCTTGTCTGTGGTATTCCGAGTAGGATCCTGGGAATCCGGACAGTCTAACCTTGTTTGTGGTATTCCGAGTAGGATTCCGGTAATGAATGACTGTGACGTGCTTCAGACTTACAAGTGCTGGGCGTTAGTGACAGACGCAAAAGAATCAAGGGATTCTATTCCAGTAGG
>NC_029774.3:91936381-91937328 GCF_000817695.3 Arachis duranensis | reverse complement strand
GTGAGCATAGTTTTCACTGCGAGGATGGGATGTAGCCATCAACCATGGGTGATGCCTCCAGACGATTAGCCATGCGAGTGATAGCCGTAAAGGATCATTTTCCCGAGAGGATTGAAAGTAGCCACCGCTGATGGTGAACCCCTATACACAGCTTGCCATGGAAAGGAGTAAGAAGGATTGAGTTGAAGAAGTGGGAAAGCAGGCGTCCTTGAGCCATACAGTATCTCCATTCGCTTATCTGAAATTCCCACCAATGAATCTGCGTAAGTATTCTATCCCTTTTATTATTCCTTTTTATTAATTATTCCAAAAAATCATAAACCAATTTAATCTGCCTGACTGAGACTTACAAGGTGACCATAGCTTGCTTCATACCAACAATCTCTGTGGGATCGACCCTTACTCACGTAAGGTTTATTACTTGGACGACCCAGTACACTTGCTGGTTAGTTGAACGGAGTTGTGTCCACTCGTGCCAATTTCAAATTCCATAATTTTACAATGAAAACAACTTAAAGAATAGTGATCACAATTTCGTCCACCAAGTTTTTGGCGCCGTTGCCGGGGATTGTTCGAGTATGGACAACTGGCGGTTCGTCTTGTTGCTCAGATTAGGTAATTTTCTTTTCAAAAATCTTTTTCAAAATTTTTCTTTTATTTTTCGTTTTTCCAAAAATGCTTTTCGAAAAAAAAATAAAATAAAAATACAAAAAAATTAGAAAATCATAAAAATCAAAAAAATATTTTGTGTTTCTTGTTTGAGTCTTGTGTTAATTTTTAAGTTTGGTGTCAATTGCATGCTTTTAAAATTTTTCTTGCTTTTATTTCATGCATTCATAGTGTTCTTCATGATCTTCAAGTTGTTCTTGACAAGTCTTCTTGTTTGATCTTGATGAATTCTTGTTTTGTGTCTTTTGTCGTTTTTCATGTGCATTTTTGCATTCATA
>NC_029774.3:91934299-91934656 GCF_000817695.3 Arachis duranensis | reverse complement strand
AACGCCTGAAGAGGCTCAAGAACTCATTGACATGGTTGCAAACAACCAATTCATGTACACCTCTGAGAGGAATTCCGTGAATAATGGAATACCTCAGAAAAAAGGAGTTCTTGAAATTGATGCTCTGAATGCCATATTGGCTCAGAACAAAGTGTTGACTCAACAGGTCAACATGATCTCTCAAAATCTGAATGGGCTGCAACATGCATCCAACAACACTAGAGAGGCAGCTTCTGAAGAAGCTTATGATCCTGAGAACCCTACCATGGCAGAGGTTAATTATACGGGTGAACCTTATGGAAACACCTATAATCCATCATGGAGAAATCATCCAAATCTCTCCTGGAAGGATCAATA
>NC_029774.3:91933108-91933635 GCF_000817695.3 Arachis duranensis | reverse complement strand
AGTAAAGGTTGAAGGCCTTTACATCCCTGTTGATTTCATAATCTTAGACACTAGGAAGGAAGATGATGAATGCATCATCCTAGGAAGACCTTTCCTAGCCACAGCAGGAGCTGTGATAGATGTCAACAGAGGAGAATTAGTCGTTCAATTGAATGGGGACTACCTTGTGTTTAAAGCACATGGCCATCCCTCTGTGACAAAAGAGAGTAAGCAGGAAGAGCTTCTCTCAGTTCAGAGTCAAGAAGAGCCCACACAGTCAAACTCTAAGTTTGGTGTTGTGAGGCCACAACCAAACTCTAAGTTTGGTCTTCAGACCCCATATCCAAACTCTAAGTTTGGTGTTGGGACTACACTAACATTGACCTGATCACCTTGTGGCTCCATGAGAGCCACTGTCAAGCTATTGATATTAAAGAAGCGCTTGTTGGGAGGCAACCCAATTTTATTTATCTAATTTTTATTTTATTTTGCTCTATTGTTATTTTGTGTTTTATTAGGTACATGATCATGAGGAGTCACGAAAAAAT
>NC_029774.3:91932019-91932877 GCF_000817695.3 Arachis duranensis | reverse complement strand
AGGAAAAGCTGGCGCTGAACGCCAGTAACAAGCATGAAACTGGCGTTCAACGCCAGAAACATGCATTACATGGGCGTTGAACGCCCAGAACGTGCACCAATGGGCGTTTGAATGCCAGAATGATGCACGAAGGCGATTTACATGCCTATATGGTGAAGGAATGATATTTCTTTTCACCCCAGGATCTGTGGACCCCACAGGATCCCCACCTACCATATTCCCACCTTTTCTTTCAATCCTAATCACACTCTCCTAATTCAAATCTCATTTCACCCTTTCCCATATCACACTTCCCAAAAACCTTCACCAATCACCTCAATCCACTCTTCCCCATACACCCCACCTACCTTTACAATTCAACTTCTCTTTCCCACCCAATCCCACCCATATAGCCGAATCCATCTCCCCTCACTCACCTCCATTTTCTTCTTCTTCTTCTTCCTCTCTTCTTTCTTCTCTTGCTCGAGGGCGAGCAATATTTTAAGTTTGGTGTGGTAAAAGCATAGCTTTTTTGCTTTTCCATTACCATTAATGGCACCTAAGGCCAGAGAAACCTCAAAGGGAAGACAAAAGCTTCCACCTCTGAGTCCTGGGAGATGGAAAGACTATAAGCTGTCATAGCTCAATGGTAGAACATGTGGCTGCAAATCAAGAGATCCCTGAGATACCTCAGGGAATAAGTTATCCTCCACACAAATATTGGAAGCAACTAAGGGTAGAAACACCAAAATTACTAGGAATCATTCAACAGAAGCAAGGAAGAGACATAGAGGAGCTCAAAAAGCACCATTGGACCTTCAAGAAGGCACCACCCTCACTCAGGTGGATTCATTCCTTGTTCTTATTTCTTTCTGCTTT
>NC_029774.3:91923537-91928095 GCF_000817695.3 Arachis duranensis | reverse complement strand
TGTGTTTTTCTGTGATTTCAGGTAATTTCTGGCTGAAATTGAGGGACTTGAGCAAAATTCTGAAAAAGGCTGACAAAAGGACTGCTGATGCTATTGGAATCTGACCTCCCTGCACTCAAAATGGATTTTCTGGAGCTACAGAACTCCAAATGGTGCGCTCTCAAAAGCGTTGGAAAGTAGACATCTAGAGCTTTCCAGAAATATATAATAGTCCATACTTTATTCCGGAATTGACGACGTAAAGTGGCGCTCAACGCCAAGTACATGCTGCTGTCTGGAGTCAAACGCCAGAAACACGTCACGACCCGGAGTTGAACGCCAGAAACATGTTATAACTTGGCGTTCAACTCCAATAAAAGCCTCAGCTCGTGGATAGATCAAGCTCAGCCCAAACATACACCAAGTGGGCCCCGGAAGTGAATTTATGCATCAATTACTTACTCGTGTAAACCCTAGTAGCTAGTCTAGTATAAATAGGATAATTTACTATTGTATTAGACATCTTTGGTCTCAGTTTTGTTTTACTCTTCATCTTAGGAGATCATTGATCACGTTAGGGGGGGCTGGCCATTCGGCCATGCCTGAACCTCTTTTGCTTATGTACTTTCAACGGTGGAGTTTCTGCACACCATAGATTAAGGGTGTGGAGCTCTGCTGTACCTCAAGTATTAATGAAGTTCTANNNGAGCTCTGCTGTACCTCAAGTTTCAATACAATTACTATTATTTTCTATTCAATTCTCTTTTATTCTTATTCCAAGATATACGTTGCACTTCAACTTGATGAATGTGATGATCCGTGACACTCGTCATCATTCTCACATATGAACGCGCGTGACTGACAACCACTTCCGTTCTACCTTAGGTCGGGCGCATATCTCTTAGATTCCCCAGCAGAATCTTCGTGGTATAAGCTAGATAGATGGCGGCATTCATGGGAATCCAGAAAGTCTAACCTTGTCTGTGGTATTCCGAGTAGGATTTCGGGAATCTGGAAGGTCTAACCTTGTCTGTGGTATTCCGAGTAAGATTCCGGTATTGAATGACTGTGACGAGCTTCAAACTCCTGAGGGCTGGGCGTTAGTGACAGACGCAAAAGAATCAATGGATTCTATTCCAACCTGATTGAGAACCGACAGATGATTAGCCGTGCTGTGACAGAGCATAGGAACGTTTTCACTGAGAGGATGGGATGTAGCTATCAACAACGGTGATGCCTCCAAACGATTAGCCGTGCAGTACAGCGCATAGGACCATTTTCCCGAGAGGATGAAAAGTAGCCATTGATGACGGTGATGCCCTACATATAGCTTGCCATGGAAAGGAGTAAGAAGAATTGGATGAAATCAATAGGAAAACAGAGATTCGAGAGGATTCTAGCATCTCCACACGCCTATCTGAAATCCCCACCATTAAATTACATAAGTATTTCTATCCTATTTTATTTTCTTTTTATTATTAATTTTCGAAATCCATAAACATTTAATCTGCCTAACTGAGATTTACAAGGTGACCATAGCTTGCTTCATACCAGCAATCTCTGTGGGATCGACCCTTACTCACGTAAGGTATTACATGGATGACCCAGTACACTTGCTGGTTAAGTTGAACGGAGTTGTGTCCACACATAATCAATAGCCATTAAATAAATCTCATGCAAATACAAAGAGGGTCACAATTTCGTCCACCAAGCATCCTTGAGAATCCGAAAAGTCTAAACCTTGTCTGTGGTATTCCGAGTAGGATTTAGGGATTGAATGACTGTGACGAGCTTCAAACTCACGAGTGTTAGGCATAGTGACAGACGCGAAAGAATCACTGGATTATTTTTCGACATGATCGAGAACCGACAAATGATTAGCCGTGCTGTGACAGAGCATTTGGACCATTTTCACTGAGAGGACAGGAGGTAGCCATTGACAACGGTGAAACCCAACATACAGCTTGATGGTGGACGAAATTGTGATTTCTATCTTTTGAGCTTTAGCATATATTTACTCTTAGGGCACTGTTTATTCTCACAACTCCGTTCAACTAACCAGCAAGTGTACTGGGTCGTCCAAGTAATAAACCTTACGTGAGTAAGGGTCGAATCCACAGAGATTGTTGGTATGAAGCAAGCTATGGTCACCTTGTAAATCTCAGTCAGGCGAATTAAACATGATACTTGATTAGATTCAAAATAAAATAATAAAAGGAAATAAAAAAAGGGATAGAATACTTATACAGATTCATTGGTAGGAATTTCAGATAAGCGGATGGAGATGCTGTAGAGCCCAGGGACGCCTGCTCTCCTACTGCTTCTACTCAATCCCGGATTCCCAGGATCCTACTCGGAATACCACAGACAAGGTGAGACTTTCCGGATCCTCATAAATGCCGCCATCCATCTAGCTTATACCACGAAGATTCTGTTGGGGAATCTAAGAGATACGCATTCAAGCTCTGTTGCATGTAGAACGGAAGTGGTTGTCAATCACGCGCGTTCATAAGTGAGAATGATGATGAGGGTAATTTGACTCATCACATTCATCATGTTCTTGGGTACGAATGAATATCTTGGAATAAGAATAAAAGAGAATTGAATAAAAGAAGATAGAATTTCATTAATACTTGAGGTACAGCAGAGCTCCACACCCTTAATTTATGGTGTGCAGAAACTCCACCGTTGAAAATACATAAGCAAGAGGTTCAGGCATGGCCGAATGGCCAGCCCTCTCCATGATCAAGTGACCGAATGATAAAAAGACTTAAAGTGGTCAAAAGAAGATGTCTAATACAATAGATAAATGTCCTATATATACTAGACTAGCTACTAGGGTTTACATGAGTAAGTATTTGATGCATAAATCCACTTCCGGGGCCCACTTGGTGTATGCTTGGGCTGAGCTTGATCAATCCACGAGCTGAGGTATTTCCTGGTGTTAAACTCCGAGTTATGACGTGTTTTGGGCATTCAACTCCGGATCATGACGTTTTTCTGGCGTTTAACTCCAGACAGCAGCGTGTACTTGGCGTTTAACGCCAAGTTACGTCGTCATTCTTCGAATAAAGTATGGACTCTTATATATTGCTGGAAAGCCCTGGATGTCTACTTTCCAACGCCGTTGAGAGCGCGCCAATTGGAGTTCTGTAGCTCCAGAAAATCCATTTCGAGTGCAGGGAGGTCAGATTCCAACAGCATCAGCAGTCCTTTTGTCAGCCTTCTTCAGAGTTTTGCTCAAATCCCTTAATTTCAGTCAGAATTTACCTGAAATCACAGAAAAACACACAAACTCATAGTAAAGTCCAGAAATGTGAATTTAACATAAAAACTAATGAAAACATCCCTAAAAGTAGCTTAAACTTACTAAAAACTATATGAAAACAATGCCAAAAAGCGTATAAATTATCCGCTCATCACAACACCAAACTTAAATCGTTGCTTGTCCCCAAGCAACTGAAAATCAAATAGGATAAAAAGAAGAGAATATACTATAAAGTCCAAAATATCAATGAATATTAATTTAATTACATGAGCGGGACTTGTAGCTTTTTGCTTCTGAACAGTTTTGGCATCTCTGCATCTCACTTTTTCCTTTGTAGTTTAGAGTGATTGGCGTCTCTGGGAACTCAGAATTTCAGATAGTGTTATTGACTTTCCTAGTTAGGCATGTTGATTCTTGAACACAGCTACTTATGAGTCTTGGCCGTGGCCCTAAGCACTTTGTTTTCTAGTATTACCACCGGATACACAAATGCCACAGACACATAACTGGGTGAACCTTTTCAGGTTGTGACTCAGCTTTGCTAGAGTCCCCAATTAGTGGTGTCCAGAGCTCTTAAGCACACTCTTTTGCTTTGGATCACGACTTTAACCACTCAGTCTCAAGCTTCTCACTTGGACCTGCATGCCACAAGCACATGGTTAGGGACAGCTTGATTTAGCCGCTTAGGCCTGGATTTTATTTCCTTGGGCCCTCCTATCCATTGATGCTCAAAGCCTTGGATCCTTTTTACCCTTGCCTTTTGGTTTTAAGGGCTATTGGCTTTTTCTACTGCTCCTTCTTTTTCTTTCTATTTTTTTTTCGCCACTTTTTTTTTTTCGCACAAGCTTTTGCTTTTCACTGCTTTTTCTTGCTTCAAGAATCAATTCATGAATTTTTCAGTTCATCAATAACATTTCTCTGTGTTCATCATTCTTTCAAGAGCCAACAATTTTAACACTCATAAACAACAAGATCAAAAATATGCACTGTTCAAGCATTTATTCAGAAAACAAAAAGTATTGCCACCACATCAATATAATTAAATTAAATTCAAGGATAAATTCGAAACTCATGTACTTCTTGTTCTTTTGAATTAAAACATTTTTCATTTAAGAGAAGTGAAGGATTAATGGATTTTATTCATAGCTTTAAGGCATGGTTACATACTATTGATCATGAAATAAAGACACAAAAACATAGATAAACACAATACTTAAAAACTGAAAACAGAAAGAAATAAGAACAAGGAATGAATCCACCTGAGTGAGGGTGGCGCCTTTTTGAAGGTCCAATGGTGCTTTTTGAGCTCCT
>NC_029774.3:91922489-91923321 GCF_000817695.3 Arachis duranensis | reverse complement strand
TGATTTGCAGCCACATGTTCTACCACTGAGCTATGACGGCTTATATTTTTTTCATCTCCCAAGACTCAGAGGTGGAAGCTTATGTCTTCCCTTTGAGGTTTCTCTGGCCTTCGGTGCCATTAATAGTAATGGAAAAGCAAAAAAGCTATGCTTTTACCACACCAAAATTAAAATATTACTCGCCCTCGAGCAAGAGAAGAAAGAAGAGAGGAAGAAGAAGAAGAAGAAATTAGAGGTGAGTGAGGGGAGATGGATTCGGCTATATGGGTGGGATTGGGTGGGAAAGAGAAGTTGAATTGTAAAGGTAGGCGGGGTGTATGGGGAAGAGTGGATAGATATAGGTAGTGAATGAAAAATAGAAGGGATGATCATGAATGGAAAGAGAGAGGGCGAGGTAGGTGGGGATCCTGTGAGGTCCACAGATCCTGAGGTGTCAAGGAATTCCATCCCTGCACCAAATAGGCATGTAAAATGCCTTGGCACACCATTCTGGCGTTCAAACGCCCATTGGTGCATGTTCTGGGCGTTTAACGCCCATGTGATGCATGTTTCTGGCGTTGAACGCCAGTTTCATGCTTGTTCCTGGCGTTCAGCGCCAGTTTGTCCTCTCTGTGCACTATCCTGGCATTTAACGCCAGGTTGTTGCTTGTTTTGGGTGTTCAGCGCCAGAATGGTGCTCTGTTCTGGCGTTGAACGCCGGCCAGATGCACCTTCTGGGCGTTGAACGCCAGCCCGTGCGTCCTCCAGGGTGAAAAAATTTTTTCTTCTGTTTTTGACTCTGTTTTTAATTTTTTTGATTTTTTCGTGACTCCTCATGATCATGTACCTACTA
>NC_029774.3:91921990-91922427 GCF_000817695.3 Arachis duranensis | reverse complement strand
AAAAATTAGATAAAATTGGGTTGCCTCCTAACAAGCGCTTCTTTAATGTCAATAGCTTGACAGTGGCTCTCATGGAGCCACAAGGTGATCATGTCAATGTTGTATAGTCCCAACACCAAACTTAGATTTTGGATATGGGATCTTAACACCAAACTTAGAGTTTGGTTGTGGCCTCACAACACCAAACTTAGAGTTTGACTGTGTGGGTTCTTCTCGACTCTGAACTGAGAGAAGCTCTTCCTGCTTACTCTCTTTTGTCACAGAGGGATGGCCATGTGCCTGAAACACAAGGTATTCTCCATTCAATTGAAGGACTAACTCTCCTCTGTTGACATCTATCACAGCTTCTGCTGTGGCTAGGAAAGGTCTTCCTAGGATGATGCATTCATCATCTTCCTTCCTAGTGTCTAGGATTATGAAATCAGCAGGGATGTAAA
>NC_029774.3:91918418-91918987 GCF_000817695.3 Arachis duranensis | reverse complement strand
GAAAAACACAAAAATGACCCAAAACATGAAAATTTTGGATCAAGACACAAGATGCATGCAAGAACATTATGAATGTCAAGATGAACACCAAGAACACTTTGAAGATCATGATGAACATCAAGAACATTATTTTGAAAAAATTTTTGATGCAAAGAAAACATGCAAGACACCAAACTTAGAAATCTTTAATGCATGGAAAATATGAATGCAAAAGTGCACATGAAAAACAAGAAACAACACAAAACAAGAAATCATCAAGATCAAACAAGAAGACTTGTCAAGAACAACTTGAAGATCATGAAGAACACTATGAATGCATGAGATTTTCGAAAAAATGCAAGACAAATTTTAAAAGCATGCAATTGACACCAAACTTAAAAATTAACACAAGACTCAAACAAGAAACACAAAATATTTTTGATTTTTATGATTTTCTAATTTTTTTTTTGTATTTTTATAAAATTTTTTTTCGAAAATAAAGTTTAGAAAAAACGAAAAATAAAAGAAAAATTTTGAAAAAGATTTTTGAAAAGAAAATTACCTAATCTGAGCAACAAGATGAACCGTCA
>NC_029774.3:91906172-91917262 GCF_000817695.3 Arachis duranensis | reverse complement strand
AAGAGGTTCAGGCATGGCCGAATGGCCAGCCCTCTCCATGATCAAGTGACCGAATGATAAAAAGACTTAAAGTGGTCAAAAAAAGATGTCTAATACAATAGATAAATGTCCTATATATACTAGACTAGCTACTAGGGTTTACATGAGTAAGTATTTGATGCATAAATCCACTTCCGGGGCCCACTTGGTGTATGCTTGGGCTGAGCTTGATCAATCCACGAGCTGAGGTATTTTTCCAGAAATGTGAATTTAACATAAAAACTAATGAAAACATCCCTAAAAGTAGCTTAAACTTACTAAAAACTATATGAAAACAATGCCAAAAAGCGTATAAATTATCCGCTCATCACTTGCCATAGAAAGGAGTACGAATGATTTGATGAAAGCAGTAGGAAAGCAGAGATTCAAGAGGGATAAAGCATCTTCATGCGCTTGTCTGAAATTCCCACCAATGAATTACATAAGTATCTCTATCTTTATTTTAGGATTTATTTATCTTTATATTCGAAAACCATTATTACCATTTGAATCCGCCTGACTGAGATTTACAAGATGACCATAGCTTGCTTCATACCAACAATCTCTGTGGGATTGACCCTTACTCACGTAAGGTATTACTTAGATGACCCAGTGCACTTGCTGGTTAGTTGTGCGAAGTGGTGACAAAGTGTGATTCACATTTGAGAGCTTCAAGTCTATTGGTGCCATTGTTGATGATCACAATTTCATGCACCATTTCTCCTATGGCAGACTGAGGTGTGGTCCGATAAGCCCAAAGTACTTGTGGGAGTTCCTCGGCCCAGGCTCCCTTTGTGTCCTGTAACCTTTTCTTCAACCCTACTAGTATGACCTTGTTTGCTGCCTCGGCTTGTCCATTTTCTTGTGGATGTTCCACCGATGTAAACTGATGTTTGATTTTCATACTGGCTACCAGGTTTTTGAAGGTTGAGTCGGTGAACTAAGTGCCATTATCGGTGGTGATAGAGTGGGGTACCCCATACCTGGTGATAATGTTCTTGTAGAGAAGCTTCCGACTTCTCTGAGCGGTGATGATGGCTAATGGTTTTGCTGCTATCCACTTTGTGAAGTAATCCACTCCCACTATTAGATATTTTACTTGCCCCGGCGCTTGTGGGAATGGTCCTAGCAAGTCCAATCCCCACTTTGTGAAAGGCCATGGGAAAGTTATACTAATGAGTTCCTCGGGAGGGGCTACATGGAAGTTTGAATGCATTTGGCATGGCTGGCACTTTTTCACAAATTCTGTGGAATCTTTTTGTAAGGTCGGCCAGTAGAATCCAGCCCGGATTACCTTTCTAGCTAATGACCTTGCTCCAAGATGGTTCTCGCATATTCCATTGTGCACCTCCTCTAGCACCTCAGTGGTCTTTGAGGTCGGGACGCACTTTAGTAGTGGTGTTGATATCCCCCTTTATAGAGGATATTTTTCACCAGCATGTAGTTTTGTGCTTCCCTCCGAATTTTCATGGCCTCTTTTTCTTCTTTGGGGAGGATGTCGAATTTCAGGTATTCGATTAAGGGCTTCATCCACCCGAGGTCTAACCCGGTGACTTCAAAGATGTTTTGAACAGCCTCTGTTTTGGCCATAGAGGGTTCAAGGAGAGTTTTATGGATCAAGCTTCTGTTGTTCCCTCCTGATTTGGTACTTGCTAGCTTGGAGAGGGCATCTTCCCTGCTGTTGAGGTCCCGAGTTATATGCCTTACCCCGGTCTCCTCAAAGCGCCTAAGGTGCTCCAAGGTTTTATCCAAGTACTTTATCATGTTGGGATCTTTGGCCTGATACTCTCTGTTTATTTGGGAGGTCACCACCTGAGAGTCACTGAATATCATTACTTTGGGTGCACCGACTTTTTCTGCCAGCTTTAACCCTGCAATCAAGGCTTCATATTCTGCCTGATTCTTGGAAGCTGGGAACTTGAACTTAAGGGAAACTTCAATTTGCGTTCCCCCTTCACCGACCAATATTATGCCTGCCCCGCTTCCAACTTTATTAGAGGACCCATCTACATATAATTCCCATGTAGTGGATTTCTCCTCTTGATCTCCCGCGTATTCCGCTAGGAAATCGGTGAGGCATTGAGCTTTTATTGCCGTTCGGGCTTCGTATTTCAAGTCGAACTCGAAAAGTTCTATTGCCCATTGAACCATTCTGCCTGCAATGTCCATCTTCTGGAGGACCTGCTTCATGGGCTGGTTCGTTTGGATTTTTATTGTGTGCGCTTGAAAATATGGCCGTAATCGGCGTGAGGCTACTACTAAGGAGTATGCAAACTTTTCAAGTTTTTGATACTTTAGTTCTGGGCCTTGTAGAACTTTGCTGGTGAAGTACACAGGATGCTGCCCGACCTCAAATTCCTGTATTAGAGCTGATGCTATAGCTCTGTCTGCTACTGACAGGTATAGGTCAAGCTCTTCCCCGACCACGGGTTGGGTCAGGATTGGGGGCTGGCTCAAGAACTTTTTGAACTACTGGAAAGCTTCTTCACATTCCGGAGTCCATTCGAACTGGCATCCTTTTCTTAGTAGGGAGAATAGTGGAAGGGACCTTAGTGTCGATCCCACCAAGAATCTGGAAAGGGCGAGAAGCCTTCCATTTAATTGTTTGACCTCCTTTAGACAATTTGGACTTTTCATTTCCAGGATAGCTTTGCACTTATTGGGGTTTGCTTCGATTCCCCTTTGTGTTAGCATGAACCCTAGAAACTTTCCCGCCTCTACCGCAAAGGTACATTTCATGGGATTTAGTCTCATCCCATGTAACCTTACGGTGCTGAAAACTTGCGAGAGATCTGTCAAGAGGTCGGTTTCCTCCTTAGTTTTCACCAGCATGTCATCTACGTAGACCTCCATTAAGTTTCCAAGGTGGGGACCGAACACTTTATTCATCAACCTCTGATATATGGCCCCAGCATTTTTTAATCCAAATGGCATCACCACATAGTAGTAGTTTGCTCTAGGTGTGATGAATGAAGTTTTTTCCTCATCTGGCTTGTACATCAGGATTTGGTTGTATCCCGAGTAAGCATCCATAAACGACAAGTACTGATACCCTGAGCTTGCATCTACTAGGGTGTCAATAGTGGGAAGTGGATATGGGTCTTTGGGGCATGCTTTGTTCAGGTTGGTGTAGTCGACGCACATCCTTCACTTGCCGTTTTGCTTTTTGACTAGCACTACATTCACTAGCCATGCCGGGTACTTGACCTCTTGGATGAAGTCGGCCTCCAAGAGGGCTTGCACTTGCTCCTCCACCACCTGAGCTCGTTCTGTTCCGAGCTTGCGCCCGTGCTGTTGTACGGGTCGTGATCCGGGGTGTACTAAAAGCTTGTGGGACATGAGATGAGGGTCTATCCCTGGCATGTCGGAAGCTTTCCAAGCAAAGAGGTTAGAATTATCTCGCAGGAGCTTTATCAGCCTTTGTTTTAAATCTCCGTCTAGGCTGGTCCCTATGTTGGTGTTTTTTCCTTCCTATTTTCCGATTTGAACCTATTTGGTTCTTCCACCCTGCTGTGGCCACAGCTCTTCCTTAGCTTTTATTCCCCCGAGCTCTATGGTGTGAACTTCCTTGCTCTTTCCTCGAAGGCTTAAGCTTTCATTGTAGCATTTTCTTGCCAACTTCTGGTCTCCTCGTACCGTCACTATTCCCCTAGGTGTTGAGAATTTCATGCAAAGGTGAGGGGTTGACACTACCGCTCCGAGCCGATTTAGCGTAGTCCTACCGATCAAGGTGTTATACGCTAATCCGGCATTGATGATGATAAAGTCAATGCTCAGAGTTTTGGAATTTTCCCCTTTTCTGAAGGTGATGTGGAGGGGAATGTATCCCAGTGGCTTAATTGGCATGTCTCCTAGCCCATACAGGATGTCCGGGTAAGCTTTTAGCTCCCTTTTATCCAACTCTAATTTGCCGAATGCGGGCTTAAAGAGGATGTCAGCCGAACTCCCTTGGTCCACCAAGGTTCTGTGGAGGTTGGTGTTCGCCAAGATCATGGTTATCACCACCAGATCGTCATGCTCGGGCATGATCCCCTGCCCGCCCTCTTTGGTGAACGAGATAGTTGGGAGGTCGGGAGACTCGTTTTCGACTTGATGAACTCGCTTTAGGTGTCTTTTGCAAGATGATTTAGTGAGCCCCCTCCCGCGAATCCTCCAGAGATCGTATGTATGTGTCTCTCAGGGGTTTGCGGTGGTGGGTCTCTTCTGTCCTCATCATCTCTCTTCCTTTTTCCATGATTGTCCGACCTTTCATGAGATATCTATCAAGTCGGCCTTCCCTGGCCAACCTTTCTATCACATTTTTAAGGTCGTAGCAATCGTTTGTTGAGTGGCCATACATCTTATGGTACTCACAGTAGTCGCCACAGCTTTTTCCCTTTTTGTTTTTGATGGGTCTAGGTGGCGGCAATCTTTCGGTATTACATATTTCTCTGTATACGTCTACTAGGGAGATTTTTAGAGGAGTATAGGAGTGATACCTCCTCGGCCTGTCGGGACCGACCTCCTCTTTTTTCTTGGGCTCCCTTTCTTTCTCTTTTGTTGAGTGAGGGGGCCCCTGTCGCCAGCTTGGCTCCCGTAATCTGGCATTTTCCTCCATGTTGATGTACTTTTCTACTCTCTCTTGTACATCACTCAAAGAGGTGGGGCGCCTTTTTGATATGGACTGAGAGAAGGGGCCCTATCTAAGTCCATTTACTAGCCCTATGATAACTGCCTCAGTGGGCAGGTCTTGAATCTCCAAGCACGCTTTGTTGAACCTTTCCATGTAGTCTCGTAGAGGTTCTCTCACTTCCTATTTGACTATCAGGAGACTCGGTGCATGATTTACTTTATCCTTCTGGATGGAGAATTTCATCAAGAACTTTCTCGAGAGGTCCTCAAAGCTGGTAACCGACCTTGGGGGGAGGCTATCGAACTATTTCATCGCTGCTTTCGACAGGGTGGTCGGGAAAGCTTTGCAGCGAGTTGCATCAGAAGCATCAGCCATATACATCTGACTTTTGAAATTGCTTAAATGATGCTTTGGATCTGTGGTTCTGTTATAGAGGTTTATATCAGGGCTTTTAAAGTTCCTTGGAACTTTTGCCCTCATTATATCCTCACTGAACGGGTCTTCTCCCTCCAGGGCGACTCTTCTCTGTTGCCATGGGAGTTTCGACTTCTAAGGGAAGATTCGAGCTTCAAGAGTTTTTCTTCCAACTATTTTCGTCACTCTATCTCTTCCCTGAGATTTTGCTCTGCCTCTCGTTGTCGTTCTAATTCTTGTTCCAGTTGTTCCAAACGACTTTGGTGGCCGTGGAGCAGCCCCATTAGCTTGATTGCATGGGACAGCCCTTCCTTTCTGGACTCTCATCCTTCTGAGGAATTTACCTTTGGGTTCTTAAGCCCAGAGGTGCCTTCTCTATGTTGGTCATTGGTTCCTTGGTGAAGGGTCAGGTCTACGTCATTGTTTCTGGTATCTGGATTTTCTTGTTCGGAATCAGACGCTGTATGACCATCTTCTGGTGAGTTGTCCGCCATTACTAGTTGATCTCTCGGGTCCACAGCAACGGCGCCAATGTTACGTTGGGTAACTGGAGATTAATGGGTTGGACTCGGTATAGGTTGGCCCAATCGTCTGAGGAGGGAAGCCTTCGAGCGGGTTCGCGCTTCTGTGGCCTCTGTCCGACTTGTGAGTGTGAGAGAATAGGGGGTGGTACCTACAAAGACACTCCGATGCCTAAGTCAGCAAGGGTGTGAGCAGGTCTAAAGAGTATTGGGACTTAGAGATCCCTAAGGGGTGTCAGTATATTTATAGTGGTGAACCAATAACCACCGTTGGAGTAGTTCCACCTTTTAAGGTGGATAACCGTCCCTTTATCTTATGAAGGTTACAATATGGCTCCTGGAAATGGATTGAGAGATTTTAGGGGCAGTTATTATCTGCCAGCTAAAATCTGCTTCCGACTTCATTAGGGCAAGTCATGAGGAGCACCAACTTCTTACAGGAAGGTCGGTATACTGTGAGGCTCAACCTTGTGGGTTGGGCCTGTCGTTTGGATCTGGGCCTTAGCGTTGGGCCAGGGTATGAACACCTTTAAATGTGATTATGATAATTTATTGAGTGTTATATTTTTTTTTACTAATTAATATTTAATAATTTACCTCTAACTTTTAATTATAATAAAAATTTAAAATATGATGCCAAAAAAAAAGCTAAAGCGACATAAATTGTTTATTAACAAATTTTTTTTTTCATTTTTTAGACACGTATCTATTTTTTTAAGTTATATATTTTAATTTATATAAATTAATGACAATTAAATGTACAAAAAATACTAATTAATAAAAAAATAAAATTTAAGATAAACATGTCCTGAACAAATTAAAATAAAATAAAAACTTTTTATTATGATAATTAGTTATAATAATATATATTTGCTTCAAATTTTATATTTCAAAAACTCAGTATATTAATATTTTGTAGTTTTATTTTTCAATTTTAGACTATCAAAAATATTAGTTACTTTCTAATAACGATAATGCTTTTAAAAAACTAAACATAATTAAATGATGTTAAAATTATATAATAATTTTTAAAATAACAAAAAAATATACAATTACATAAAATATAATATTTGTGTGGTAATTGAAATTTAATTACCAACATGAAAGTAACATATAATATCATTTCGTAATCAAGTAATTTAATAATTATATAATAATATGACAAAATAAATTAAAGTTCAAGTTTAACCATAGCTAGCAAGCGCTAAAGTTTAAATTTTCATAAATTAATTTATTTTCATTAAAGTGAATTGCGCAATAAAATAGTATCTGATAAACACCAATTTTGTGGTTTATTTTGTGCTTAATTTAGGGAATTTTATAAACTTATCTCACATTTATTCAATGGAATAGCATGATTTTGTAATTCTCCCTAAATTTGAGCTTAAGAGTGAAGACATACTTTTTAGGCCGTAAATTTGCCAATTTTAATTCACATTAATTCCATTCAGTGCCTTGATATGTTTGTTGAGTGATTTCAGATTCATATGACAAGTATTTGATGGAAGAGGTGAAGAGAAAAGCATGCAAAGTGGAGAATTCATAAAGGCCACGTGCACGCGTGATGCCAAGGCATCTTAGGCTAGTTTCACTAGCCTTTTTCTTTTGTTTTTATTAAGTTTATGCACTTTCTTGAGCTATAAGTAAGCATTTGGATTAAAAGTTCATGCATACCGTGATTCATTCAAACATGGTTAATTTGATGCTTTTTCATGAGATTTATACCATAATTACTTGTATGCTAAGAATGATGTAATCTCTTGTGATCATAGCAAGGTTTTGATGCATATATTGATTGATGACAGGTGAAGAAAGGCATGGAAAAAGATTGAAGAATGGCCATGGAAGGAAGAAGAGGAAGTAATGTTGGTAGGCAAAGTTGGCTCACCAACGTTGCCTCAAACGTGGAAGAAGGGCAAGGAAAATCTGAGTTCTGGTGCCAACGTTGGAGGGAACGTTGGTACGCCAACGTTACCCCAAACGTTGTCTCTTCTGAAAAATCGAAAAACACAATCCACGCGTACGCACAGGCAACGAGCACGCGTGGATAGGCCAACATTGGAGGGAACGTTGCCAAGCCAACGTTGAGGCCAACGTTCGAGATGCATGGTTCAATACGGGGGTTTGAAAAATTGCATCGACGTGCACGCGTAAGCGTGAAGTTTGGCAATCCACGCGCACACGTGGATAAGCTAACGTTGGAGGGAACGTTGCCAATCAAATGTTGAGGCCAACATTCGCGATAACTTTTCAAAACTAGAATTGGGCAATTTGCATCCACCTGCACGCGTCAATAACGCGTATGCGTGGATGTGTATTCTGTTCCCAAACTCGCACACGCATAGGTAGCGCAGACGCATGAAGTGGGAAAATGTACCATCCATGCGTACGCGTATGCCATGCGTACGTGTGAACAAGCGAATGTTGGTACCCCAACGTTGAGTCAAACGTTGCTCAAAATGCGCAAAATCCTTTCCTAAGAACGTTTGACCCAACGTTTGCAGAAAAATATTGACCCCAACGTTGATATCAGAACTGCACAATTAAGTGCTTCTCTTTCCTCAACAGCATTAGGAGCCAATTCAATCTGTTTCAACAAGGGCCAAAAGCCCAATCCAAAGACTTGAAGTCCAATGGAAGAGAGTGCATAAATAGCTTAGAGTTGTAGTTAGGAAGGACTTTTTTCACACTTTTGAGTACTATAACTCTGCAAAATTTCCTTTTCTCTGTAATTTCAGTTTACTGCAATGCACTTTCAATTTTTAATTTCCATTCAGAGAGCTATGAACAACTAAACCCACTTCATTGGGTTAGGGAACTCTGTTATAATTCAATGGATCAAAACTAGTTTTCATTCTTCTTCTTTTTTCTTTTCTCTTGATTTTGCTAGAAAGCTTTCGATCTTTGCCCAATTGGGTAGTTGTCTTGGAAGAGAAGCTATCCATAATTGAATCTCCTCTGAACCTTGGAAAAGGAATGAGAAGATCATGCTAGAAATGCTTTCTCATGTTGGACCGGATCAGGGTTTGGTTGGATATTGTGACATTTAATCTTACCAATACTTTGATTTGGAAATACATGTGGTATAATCGGTGACCATACTTCATCTCTTCCCATGAGCAATTTAATCAAGGAATTGGGCAATTGTTCAAGTTTAGAGAGATTGGATTGTCAAGGAATTGGGATCCAATCACTTAAGATTGCCAAGGAGATCAATGAATGCATTGATTGATGAAGAGATGAAAATGAACTTGATCCGGATGATTATAACATCTCCTGACCCCGATGAGCTTCCCAACACTGATCTTACCCATTCTCTTTAGTTCTATAATTTACTTTGATGCTCAACTACCCCATTCCCATTTAATTTCTTGCAATTTAAGCTTCTGCATTTTAATTCCCTGCAATTTATCTTCTGCCATTTAATTTCTGTTATTTACATTCAGTTATTTACATTTCTTGCACTTTTAAGTTTCCTGCCAATTTACATTTTGCTATCTATATTCAAATTTCGATTAAGTTTATCTAGAACAATTCTCTAATTAAAGTTGATAAACCAACCAATCCCTGTGGGATTCGACCTCTCTCTACTGTGATTTTTTACTTGACGATAATCTGGTGCACTTGCCAGTGGAAATTTATTGAGAGACAAGTTTTTGTGCATCAAGTTTATGGCACCATTGCCGGGGATTGGTTTTGTATTGACAATGAGTAAATTAGAGGGTAACTAGATTGAGCATTTTTCTTTTATTGTTTACTGTTACTTTCTTTTACATTTTCAGTCATTTTTTATTCTTCATTTACCTTCTAGCTCAACTAATTCACTAATCCCACTAACTATTTGTTTAATTGCTCTAACCACAATTTTCATTAACTGTGTGTTTTCCACTTGCTGTTTGCTTTTTGTTTGCTAAGTGTATGATAGGTAGAAGAGGAGAAACTTCAACCTCTTTTGATAGTAAACCTGATAGGACTTTCCTTAGATTAAGGAGGGAATCAAGAAGGAAAAAGGCCATTGGTGTAGAAGAAGAAGAGGAGGACTCTGATATGAATATGGAGGATGATTTGGAGAACTACCATGAGGGAGAGGTGCATAATCATGCCAGAGAAGGTGCAGCCAATCATGCTGGCAATGAGAGAAGAGTGCTAGGCTCCTACATTAATCCAAACCCGAGGAATTATGGGAGCAGCATTCTAAAGCCAACCATCCATGCCAACAATTTTGAATTAAAGTCACAACTCATCACCCTGGTTCAAAACAATTATTCTTTCGGAGGAAGTGCTCAAGAAGACCCCTACCAACACCTAATCACCTTCCTAAGAATCTGTGATACAGTAAAGTCCAATGGTGTGCATTCGGACACCTACATATTGCTTTTGTTCCCCTTCTCTCTAAGGGATAAAGCGTCAAAGTGGTTAGAATCCTTTCCGAAGGAAAACCTGACAACTTGGGAAGATGTGGTGAATAAATTCTTGGCAAGATTCTACCCTCCACAAAGAGTCAATAACTTGAAAGCAGAGGTTCAAACATTCAAACATCAGGATGGTGAAACCCTTTTATGAAGCATGGGAAAGGTATAAAGACTTGACAAGGAAGTGCCTTCCAGAGATGTTCAATGAGTGGGTGCATATGCATATCTTCTGTGAGGGGCTATCATATGAGTCGAAAAAGGCTCTAGACCATTCTTCTGGCGGTTCACTCAGAAAGATGAAGACCATAGAGGAAGCCATTGATGTCATTGAAACAGTGGCTAATAATGAATATTTTTATGCCTCTGAGAGAAGCAATAATAGAGGGGTGTTGAAGCTGAACCACATGAATGCAATTCTAGCCCAAAATAACACAATCACTAAGCAACTGGCTGATCTTACCAAGAAGATGGAAAAGAATCAAATTGCTACTATCCACACCCAACCATCGGTACAAGCAGAGTTGAATACAGAAGAAAAAGTTGATTGGGAACAAGCCAACTACATTAGAAATTCTTCAAGACAAGCTTATGATCCATACTCCAAGACCTACAATCCTGGTTGAAAGAACCACCCAAACTTTAGATGGGGAAACTGATGAGCGGATATTTTATACGCTTTTTGGGGGTAATTTCATGTAGATTTTAGCATGTTTCAGTTAATTTTTAGTAGAATATTATTAGTTTTTAGGCAAAAATCATATTTCTGGACTTTACTATGAGTTTGTGTGTTTTTCTGTGATTTCAGGTATTTTCTGGCTGAAATTGAGGGAGCTGAGCAAAAATCTGACTTAGGCTGAAAAAGGACTGCTGATGCTGTTGGATCCTGACCTCCCTGCACTCGAAATGGATTTTCTGGAGCTACAGGAGTCCAATTGGCGCGCTCTCAACGGCGTTGGAAAGTAGACATCCAGGGCTTTCCAGCAATATATAATAGTCCATACTTTGCGCAAGAATAGACGACGTAACTTGGCGTTAAACACCAAGTTCATGCTGCTGTCTGGAGTTAAACGCCAGAAAAACGTCATGATCCGGAGTTGAACCCCCAAAACACGT
>NC_029774.3:91904875-91905415 GCF_000817695.3 Arachis duranensis | reverse complement strand
AGTGGAATTGTGCAAGTAATCAGTTAGTTAAATTAGTTCTCCTTGGCACATGCCAAAGAGCCATTAATTAAGGATCACAATTTCATCCACCAAGTTTTTGGCGCCGTTGCCGGGGATTATTGAGTTTGAACAATTGAAGGTTTATTTTATTTCTTAGATTAGGAATAATTTATTTTTATTTTTATAGAGTCATTAAATCTTGATAGAATAGTTTCTTTTCAAAAATTTCTTTTCAAAAATATTATTTTCTTTTAATTAATTGCTAATTTTCGTGAGTTTTAGTGTCTTGTTCTAAGTTTGGTGTTAATTGCATGTTTTATATGTTCTTTGAAAATTTCGTGTTAGTGTTCTTGGTTCCTCCTTGATCTTTAAGTTGTTCTTGATAATTGGTTATACCCTTTGGAACCTTTTTCAAAAATAATTTTTCTTGGATTGAATCTTGTGCCAAACTTTAAGTTTGGTGTTTTCTTATTAATCTTTTTTTTATAATTTTCGAAAATTTTCTCCAAGTTTTCTAAAAATTTTAAGTTTGGTGTTCTT
>NC_029774.3:91904031-91904689 GCF_000817695.3 Arachis duranensis | reverse complement strand
ATCTAAAAATTTTAAGTCTTGTGTCTTTTGTGTGCTTTTCTCTTTCATCATAAAATTCAAAATTCAAAAAAAAAATTTTATTTTCTAACTACTTTTTCGAAATTTTTTTAAATTTTTAGATTTTAATTTCATTTTTTTCGAAAAAAAAAATATATTTTTAACTTCTTTTTTTTCTTTATTCCGTTTTTATTTATTCCATTTCTATAAAATAAATAATTCTCAACATATAAACTCTCAACTTGTATTCAATCATGGAAGCAAGTAGGAATGAACAGTCCAAGAGGACTCTGGGGTCATATGCTAACCCCACTACTGCTTCATATGGGAGTAGTATCTGTATACCCTCCATCGGAGTCAGTAGCTTTGAGTTGAACCTTCAGCTCATTATCATGGTACAGCCAAGTTGCCAGTATTCCGATCTTCCACAGGAAGAACCTACAGAGTTTCTGGCACAGTTTTTACAAATTGCTGACACAGTACATGATAAGGAAGTAGATCAGGATGTCTACAGATTATTACTGCTTCCATTTGCTGTAAAGGACCAAGCTAAGAGGTGGTTAAATAACCAGCCTAAAAACAGCATAAAAACATGGAAACAGCTGTCAGAAAAATTCCTGAATCACTATTTCCCTCCAAAACGGATGACACAGCTAAGGCT
>NC_029774.3:91901391-91902206 GCF_000817695.3 Arachis duranensis | reverse complement strand
GGTGCAAAAAGAGGTCACTAAATTACTAGAGGCTGGGATTATTTATCCTATTTCTGATAGCCCCTGGGTGAGCCCTGTTCAAGTTGTCCCTAAGAAGGGTGGCATGACAGTGGTTCATAATGAAAAAAATGAACTGGTTCCAACAAGAACAGTTACAGGGTGGCGTATGTGCATTGATTACAGAAGACTCAATACAACCACTAGAAAGGATCATTTTCCTTTACCATTCATAGACCAGATGCTAGAAAGACTAGCAGGTCATGAATACTACTGCTTCCTGGATGGATATTCAGGTTATAATCAAATTGCAGTAGATCCCCAAGATCAGGAGAAAATGGCATTCACATGCCCATCTGGAGTATTTGCATACAGAAGGATGCCATTTGGCCTGTGCAATGCACCTTAGAGCTAGAGGACATCTTTAAAGATGTTCAGCCTGATTTGGAGGAATCAGAGAAGATAATAGAACCTCTGAAAAGCCCTCAAGAAGAGGAGAAACCTCCAAAACCCGAGCTCAAACCATTGCCACCATCCCTGAAATATGCATTTCTGGGAGAAGGTGAAACCTTTCCTGTAATTATAAGCTCTACCTTAGAGCCACAGGAAGAGGAAGCACTAATTCAAGTGCTAAAGACACACAAGACAGCTATTGGGTGGTCCATCAGTGATCTTAAGGGCATAAGCCCAGCCAGATGCATGCACAAGATTCTATTGGAGGGTGACGCTAAGCCAGTGGTTCAACCACAGAGGCGGTTGAACCCAGCCATGAAGGAGGTGGTGCAGAAGGAGGTCACTAAATTACTAGAGGCTGGGAT
>NC_029774.3:91888788-91889418 GCF_000817695.3 Arachis duranensis | reverse complement strand
TGGGCAAGAAGCTTGGATGATGCTCTGTGGGCATACAGAACAGCATTTAAGACCCCTATAGGGACCTCTCCATACCAGCTTGTGTATGGAAAGGCATGTCACTTGCTAGTGGAACTGGAACACAAGGCCTACTGGGCAACCAGATTCCTGAACCTTGATGCCAAATTAGCTGGAGAAAAACGATTGCTCCAGTTAAATGAGTTAGAGGAGTTTAGACTCAATGCTTTTGAAAATGCGAAAATTTACAAGGAAAAAGCAAAAAGATGGCATGATAAGAAATTGTTATCCAGAGTCTTTAAACCAGGACAAAAAGTTCTGCTATTCAACTCTAGGCTCAAATTATTCCCTGGGAAGTTAAAATCCCGGTAGAGAGGTCCATATGTAATCACAAATGTATCACCATATGGATACATAGAACTTCAGGATAGTGACTCTAACAAAAAGTTCATTGTCAACGGACAAAGAGTTAAACACTATCTTGAAGATAATTTCGAGCAAGAGTGCTCAAGACTGAGATTACATTGAAGATCAGTGATAGTCCAGCTAATGACATTAAAGAAGCGCTTGCTGGGAGGCAACCCAGCCATTTACAAAGTTTATTTACTGATTAAATAAATTTTCTTTTCTTTA
>NC_029774.3:91883339-91885130 GCF_000817695.3 Arachis duranensis | reverse complement strand
CCGGAAAGTCTAAACCTTGTCTGTGGTATTCTGAGTAGGATTCTGGGATTGAATGACTGTGACGTGCTTCAAACTTTAACTTGCTGGGCGTTAGTGACAGACGCAAAAGAGTGATTCTATTCCAGTAGGAGCGGGAACCAACCGGTGATTAGCCGTACTGTGACAGAGTGCGTGAGCATAGTTTTCACTGCGAGGATGGGAAGTAGCCACTGACAACGGTGACACCCTACATAGAGCTTGCCATGGAAGGAATCTGAGTGTGAGAAGAGGATTTCAAGGAAGAGTTGAAGTCAGAGGACAAAGCATCTCCAAAACTCCAACATATTCCCCAGTACTGCATATCAAAGTAACATTGTTCCCTCTTTTATTTTTATAATCAAATCTAGTAATTTCACTTTTAATCCAAATAATCCTATTGACATCCTGACTAAGATTAATAAAATAAATATTGATTGCTTCAAACCAATAATCTCTGTGGATTCGACCCTTACTCACGTAAGGTATTACTTGGACGACCCAGTACACTTGCTGGTTAGTTGAACGGAATTGTGCAAGTAATCAGTTAGTTAAATTAGTTCTCCTTGGCACATGCCAAAGAGCCATTAATTAAGGATCACAATTTCGTCCACCAGAAACCAACAAAACCAGAGCCAAGATCACAGACCCCACAACTCCAACCAATTCAATAACTCTACTTACCAACACCCCAACCAAAGACCATACCAAACCCCACAAAACACTTATTCCCAGCATCTACATCAAGTTCAAAATAACCATTCTCAACCTTCCAATTCAAACCTACAACCACCATCTGATGATAAATTATCCAGGATTGAAACCTTGTTGGAAAATCTTTGCAAGGAGGTCTAAGATAACAGAACATTCAAGAACAAAGTAAGGGCTAGTATGAAAATTCAAGGAGAGACCATCAAGAAGCTTGAGTTCCAAGTAGGATATTCATCTCAGCAAATTCCTAAGCCCACTGACAGCATCCCAAGTGACACTGAGAAGAACCCAAGAGGAGAAACAAAAAAAGTGAGATGGGAAGAATGTAAAGCAATCACCCCTGCAAGTGAAGAGGATATAGAGGAAGAAATTAGTAGGCCATTAGAGCATACCTAGGAAGATCCAAAGGAGAAGATAGAAGAGGCAGAACAAATGACTAGCCCTGAATAGAGGAAGGAACCAAAAGAGAAAGAAGTCCTTAAACCTTATGTGCCACAAGCACCATTCCCCCAGAGACTCAGGGGAGGCGAGAAGGAAAGAACATATACTAGATTCCTGGATGTATTTAAGCCTCTTAATCTGAACATTCCCTTCCTTGAGACCTTGCAACAGATGCCCACTGGTGCATGAAATTGTGATCAGTACATTTCACAACTCAAATAATCCCCGGTAATGAATCCAAAAACTTGGTGTTCCATACCATGGCATAAACACAACTTCGCACAACTAACCAGCAAGTGTACTGGGTCGTCCAAGTAATAAACCTTACGCGAGTAAGGGTCGATCCCACAGAGATTGTTGGTATGAAGCAAGCTATGGTCATCTTGTAAATCTTAGTCAGGCAAACTCAAATGGATATGGTGATGAACGCATAAAAACATAAAGATAAAGATAGAGGTACTTATGTAATTCATTGGTAGGAACTTTAGATAAGCGCATGAAGATGCCTTCCCTTCCGTCTCTCTGCTTTCCTACTGTCTTCATCCAATCCTTCTTACTCCTTTCCATGGCAAGCTTATGCAAGGGTTTCACCGTTGTCAGTGGCTACCTCCCATCCTCTCAGTG
>NC_029774.3:91877947-91879532 GCF_000817695.3 Arachis duranensis | reverse complement strand
TGTATATGCCAAAGAGCCAATATTGATGATCACAATTTCGTCCACCAAGTTTTTGGCGCCGTTGCCGGGGATTGTTCGAGTATGGACAACTGACGGTTCATCTTGTTGCTCAGATTAGGTAATTTTCTTTTCAAAAATCTTTTTCAAAAATTTTTTCTTTCTTTTTATTTTTCGTTTTTCCAACTTTGTTTTCGAAAAAAAAAAATAAAAATACAAAAAAATTAGAAAATCATAAAAATCAAAAATATTTTGTGTTTCTTGTTTGAATCTTGTGTTAATTTTTAAGTTTGGTGTCAATTACATGCTTTTAAAATTTTTCTTGCATTTTTCGAAAATTCATGCATTCATGGTGTTCTTCATGATCTTCAAGTTGTTCTTGACAAGTCTTCTTGTTTGATCTTGATGATTTCTTGTTTTGTGTCTTTTCTTGTTTTTCATGTGCATTTTTGCATTCATATTTTCCATGCATTAAAGATTTCTAAGTTTGGTGTCTTGCATGTTTTATTTGCATTAAAAATTTTTTTTCAAAATTATGTTTTTGATGTTCATCATGATCTTCAAAGCGTTCTTGGTGTTCATCTTGACATTCATAGCATTCTTGCATGCATTCATTGTTTTGATCTAAAAATTTCATGCATTGAGTATTTTTGTTGTTTTTCTCTTTCATCATTAAAAATTCAAAAAAAAATTCAAAAAAATATCTTTTCCTTATTTTCCTCCAAATTTTCGAAATTTTGGGTTGACTTGGTCAAAATTTTTTTAAAATTAGTTGTTTCTTACAAGTCAAGTCAAAATTTCAATTTTAAAAATCCTATCTTTTCAAAATCCTTTTCTTATCTTTTTATCAAATTTTCGAAAATTTAGCTAACAATTAATGTGATTGGTTCAAAATTTGAAGTTTGCTACTTTCTTGTTAAGAAAGGTTCAATCTTTAAATTCTAGAATCTTATCTTGTAGTTTCTTGTTAGTTAAGCAATTTTAAAATTAAATCTTTTTCAAAAAAAAATCTTTTTATCTTTTTATCTTATCTTTTTCAAAAAACTTTATCTTTTTCAAAATTTGATTTCAAAATCTTTTTATCTAACTTCTTATCTTCTTATCTTTTTTTAAAATTTTGATTTCAAATCTTTTTCAAAACCACCTAACTACTTTTCCCTCTCTAATTATCGAAAATTCTCCCTCTCTTTTTCAAAAATTCTTTTTGTTTTAAATTTTAATTTCAATTACATTTATCTTTAATTTTCGAAAATCACTAACCCCTTTTTAAAATTATTTTCGAAAATTTCTCTTCTCTTCCCTTATTCTATTTAATTATTTAATTACTAACACTTCTCTTCACCTCTCTTCATCTAAGAATCCGAATCCATCCTTCTTCTTTCTTCTACCCCTTTCTTCTTCTACTAACATAAAGGAATCTCTATACTGTGACATAGAGGATTCCTCTTTCTTTTCTTGTTTTCTTCTCTTTCATATGAGCAGGAACAGGGAAAAGGGCACTCTTGTTGAAGTTGATCCAGAACCTGAAAGGACTCTGAAGAGAAAATTAAGAGAAGCTAAATTACAACAATCCAGAAACAACCTTTCA
>NC_029774.3:91870971-91873842 GCF_000817695.3 Arachis duranensis | reverse complement strand
GATCGGGCCATCATGATCCATAGCATCATGATTGGAGAGGAAGTAGAGGTTCATGAGGTCATCTCCAATGAACTCTACAAAATAGCTGACAAGTCCTCACCCATGGCACGGCTAGCCTTCCCTCATCTTATTTGCCATCTATGTTACTCAGCTGGAGTTATCATAGATGGAGATGTCTCCATTGAAGAAGACAAGCCCATCACCAAGAAAAAGATGGAGCAAACAAGAGAAGTTCCTCACGGCCCTCAAGAAGAACATGAGGAAGTTCATCATCAACAAATGCCTCAAGGAATGCACTTTCCTCCCAACAACTATTGGGAGCAACTCAATACCTCTTTAGAAGATTTGAGCCATAACGTTGAACAATTAAGGGTGGAACATCATGAGCACTCCATCATTCTCCAAGAAATAAGAGAAGATCAAAGAGCAATGAGGGAGGAGCAACAAAGGCAAGGAAGGGACATAGAAGAGCTTAAGGACATTGTTGGTCCCTCAAGAAGAAGGCGCCACTAAGAGGTGGATTCATTCCTTGTTCTTTATTTTTTCTCTGTTTTCGATTTTTAAGTATTATGTTTATCTATGTTTTGTGTCTCTACTTCATGATCATTAGTGTGTAACCATGCCTTAAAGCTATGAATAAAATCCATTAGTCCTTCACTTATCTTAAATGAAAAATATTTTAATTCAAAAGAACAAGAAGTACATAATTTTCGAAATTATTATTGAATTTAATTTAATTATATTGATGTGGTGACAATACTTTTTGTTTTCTGAATGAATGATTGAACAGTGCATATGTCTTTTGATATTGTTGTTTATGAGTGTTAAAATTGTTGGTTCTTGAAAGAATGATGAACAAAGAGAAATGTTATTGATGATCTGAAAAAAATCATGAAATTGATTCTTGAAGCAAGAAAAAGTAGTGAAAAAGGAAGCTTGCGAAAAAAAAAATAGAAAGAAAAAGCAAGCAGAAAAAGCCAATAGTCCTTAAAACCAAAAGGCAAGGGTAGCAAGGATCCAAGGCTTTGAGCATCAATGGATAGGAGGGCCCAAGGCAATAAAATCCAGGCCTAAGCGGCTAAATCAAGCTGTCCCTAACCATGTGCTTGTGTCATGAAGGTCCAAGTGAAAAGCTTGAGACTGAGTGGTTAAATTTTCAGTTGCTTGGGGACAAGCAACAATTTAAGTTTGGTGTTGTGATGAGCGGATAATTTATACGCTTTTTGGCATTGTTTTTAGGTAGTTTTTAGCGAGTTCAAGCTACTTTTAGGGATGTTTTCATTAGTTTTTATGTTAAATTCACATTTCTGGACTTTACTATGAGTTTGTGTGTTTTTCTGTGATTTCAGGTAAATTCTGACTGAAATTGAGGGACTTGAGCAAAACTCTGAAGAAGGATGACAAAAGGACTGCTGATCAATGGTAGTGCCAACCATCACAAAGGAAAGGAGTGCTAGAGTTAGAAGGAGTGGACACAATCCTAGCTCAACACAAAGTGATGCAGCAGCAAATTTAGTAACAGTTTGAGCAAATGACCAAGAGAATTGATAGCCTCCAAATTATAGTAGTGAATACAAGCCAACCACCAACCACATGGGGGCAAAATGAAGAGAACCAAGAAGATCAGCAGCAAGAACAAGTGAGTTACATGCACAACCAAGGTTCTGGATCAAATGAAGTTTATGGTGACACTTATAACCCATCTTGGAAGAACCACCCAAACCTTTAGATGGAGAGATAGCCACAACCAGAACCAGGAGCCATGGCAAAGGAATTTAAACCAAAACAACTCAAGAAATAACTAGAACTATAACCAGCAGAACAATAACCAAAATTCATATAGAAAACCCCAAAACAACTATCCCAATTCCAACCATTATCCATCTAATACCCTAGCCACCAACCAAAACAACTATCATCCACCCTCAACAGAACACAACCAATCACAAATCCCACAAGACTCTCAGAGAATTTCCAACTTAGAGATATTAATGGAAAAAATGATGAAACAGCAAGAACTCACAAACAAGAATAATGAAGCTTCCATAAGAAACATAGAAAGGAAGATTGGACAGCTTTCCAAGCAAGCTGTAATTGAAAGACCATTGATGAGCGGATAATTTATACACTTTTTGGCATTGTTTTTATATAGTTTTTAGTAAGTTTAAGCTACTTTTAGGGATGTTTTCATTAGTTTTTATGTTAAATTCACATTTCTGGACTTTACTATGAGTTTGTGTGTTTTTCTGTGATTTCAGGTAAATTCTGACTGAAATTGAGGGACTTGAGCAAAACTCTGAAGAAGGCTGACAAAAGGACTGCTGATGCTGTTGGAATCTGACCTCCCTGCACTCGAAATGGATTTTCTGGAGCTACAGAACTCCAATTGGCGCGCTCTCAACGGCGTTGGAAAGTAGACATCCAGGGCTTTCCAGCAATATATAATAGTTCATACTTTATTCGAAGATTGACGACGTAACTTGGCGTTGAACGCCAAGTACACGCTGCTGTCTGGAGTTAAACGCCAGAAAAACGTCATGATCCGGAGTTGAACGCCCAAAACACGTCATAACTCAAAGTTCAACTCCAAGTAAAGCCTCAGCTCGTGGATAGATCAAGCTTAGCCCAAGCACACACCAAGTGGGCCCTGGAAGTGGATTTATGCATCAATTACTTACTCATGTAAACCCTAGGAGCTAGTCTAGTATATATAGGACATTTATCTATTGTATTAGACATCCTGGATTGTATTTTGAATCCTGTGATCACGTTAGAGAGGGCTGGCCATTCGGCCATGCCTGAACCCTTTGCTTATGTATTTTCAACGGTGGAGTTTCTGCACACCATAGATTAAGGGTGTGGAGCTCTGCT
>NC_029774.3:91860554-91870545 GCF_000817695.3 Arachis duranensis | reverse complement strand
AGCTTGCCATGGAAAGGAGTAAGAAGGATTGAGTAGAAGCAGTAGGAGAGCAGACGTCCTTGAGCCATGCAGCATCTCCATTCGCTTATCTGAAATTCCCACCAATGAATCTGCATAAGTCTTCTATCCTTTTATTTAATCTATTCTTTTATCTTTATTTTCGAAACCCATAAACCATTTTAATCTGCCTGACTGAGATTTGCAAGGTGACCATAGCTTGCTTCATACCAACAATCTCTGTGGGATCGACCCTTACTCACGTAAGGTTTATTACTTGGACGACCCAGTACACTTGCTGGTTAGTTGAACGGAGTTGTGAATTCAACCAGTGCCATAATAATGATTTCATACAAAGACAAACAACTTAAAGAGAATTGATCACAATTTCGTCCACCAACCATCAAGCTCACTCTCAAGTGACACCATTCCAAATCCTAAAGAAGAGTGCAAAGCTATACAGCTAATGAGTGGAAGAACCTTGGTAAATGACAAGGAGGCAACCAAGAAGCCTATGGAAAGCAACAAAAAGTCAACAGAGAAAGAGGAAGCCAACAATAAAGAAGTGACAACAAGCAAGCAAACTTTAGAGAAGCTCAAAAAGAGGGATGATCAAGAGAAGCCTGAAGAGGGAGAGAAGCAACCAGAAATCTCAAAAAAAGGGAAGGAAGCAATAGAAGGACCATCTCAAGGACAGAAGCAAGTGGAGAAGACTTTCACACCTCCCTTGCCGTATCCCCAAAGGTTCAACAAAGAAACTAAGGACCAACACTTCCCTAAATTCCTTGAAGTCTTCAAGAAATTGGAGATTAATATCCCTCTGGCAGAAGCATTAGAGCAGATGCCTCTATATGCAAAGTTCTTGAAAGAGCTTATCAATAAAAAGAGAAGTTGGCATGAGAAGAAAACGATATTGCTCACTGAAGAATGCAGTGCATTAATCCAGAAAAGGCTTCCCCAAAACTAGAAGACCCTGGAAGCTTTTTCCTACCTTGTACCATTGGCAACATAAGCATCAATAAAGCAATGTGTGACTTAGGAGCTAGCCTCAATCTAATGCCCTCTTCTCTGATGAAAAGGTTATGCATAGAGGAGGTAAAGTCTATACAGATGTCACTAGAGCTAGTGGACAAGTCTGTGGTGTTTCCCAAATGTGTGATTGAAAACCTTTTGGTCAAAGTGGATAAGTTTATATTCCCTGCAGACTTTGTGATTCTGGACCTAGATGAGGAAGTAAGTGATTCCATCATACTAGAAAGACCATTTTTGGCTACAGCAAGGGCTATTATAGATGTAGAACAAGGGGAATTGACCCTAAGAATGCATGATGAAAGCCTTACTCTGAGTGTTTTTCTGGAAACACAGCAATCTGGTGAAAAAGAAAAGCTGCATGGAGATCAACAAAGAAGACTTGCAGTAGAAGGAAGAAACCAACAAGACACTCATTGATTCCCTTCCAAAGCAAGAAATAAGCAACAAGGCAGAACAAAAGGAGAAGGAGACTGAGCAAAGTGATGAGGGAAAGCAAGAAGAAATTGAAGTGTTAACCACTGAGAAGGAAAGTCCCAAAATGCAGTCTACTGTCAAAGAAAAAGGATCAACACAAAGAAGAAAGAAAAGCAAGAAAAAGGCTCAAAGGGGGTGGAAGAACAAAAAGATCCTAATTGAGGGATTTTCAAAGGGAGATAAAATATAGTTAATCTACCAACAGTTGGGAACAAACCAACAAACTAATTACTACTACAATGTCAGCAAGATACTCTCACTAGAGCATGCATAAATTGAACATAAAGGCATTGGAAGGAAGCTCACAGTGAGGGGAGACAAGCTGAGACACTACAGTCATCAACCACTCTAATGAAGGCCCAATGTCAAGCTAATGATAATAAAAGAGTGCTCCATGGGAGGCAGCCCATGATTTAATATTTTTGTCTTGTTTTAAATCCAATAATCAATGATCCTGCTAGCATGAATTTGAATTCTCATGAACATATCTGAAAATTGCATGCACTATCTTGAAGCATATGCTAGATATCTAAGTTTGGTGTGCCTGAAGGCACTCCAAAATAGCTTTTCAAGCTTTCTTAGAATATATGCTTATTCATTTTGATGAAGTATATAGCCAAACATTAAGTTTGGTGTCTGCACATGCATTAAATTTCAAAGGAATCAATTTTTGTTCATAAGATCAAATTTATGAATAGATGGATCATACATTGTTTTATTTTAGGAGTTTATGATAGAAAGAAAAATGTTTCTTACGATGAATATACCAATTGTGATGAATTACTTGCATTTTACATTGATCCCTTAGCAAGGAACAAGTTTGGTGTTCACCAAATCTTAGTTCACTATCTAAGGAGCACAATTGTTTCTTTATGAATAAGGATCATGATAAATTGTTTAAATGATTCTCACCACACCACCGTGCCACTTTTAAATCCTAAGGCTCACTATTTTGTTGATTTAATTGAATAGAAAAAGAAGATTGAGAAGAGGACAAAAAGGAGGGAAGTCACGGCTATGACAATGCAATGGAGCGTGATCACATGTGCTTAGAGAAGTGTGCCCCTTGGAAAACAAAATCTGCATGCATGTACCCTTGGAGGCCGAACCTCATGCAGCCAATGGGGAAGGAATCCTTGTCAACCTTCAACTATGCATGCAAGCCGTCCATCTCATGAGTTTCCTATAATGTTTAGCTCAATCTTCACCCTTCATGGCCTTAACCGAATTGCACTATTCAAGTGTGTTTTTGTTCAAAGCCTTGGTGCCTTGTCTATAAATAGATTGAGATACTTCATGAGCTACACATTTATACAAGCCTTCCTCACACTTTAAGCATCTAGTTCACTCTTCTCCTACCCCATAAACACGTTCAACAACACCCCTTTTCCCAAAACAGCATATCATTTCCCATTCCTTTCATAACAAAACCGAACCTCACCTCCACCAAAGTTCATCCTTGCTTCTTCTTTCTTTCTAAACTTATGGCTCCATCAAGCTCTAGTAGAAGAAAAGGAAAGAAACCAATGGTGGACGAACCCCCAACCCATGATATAAAGAGATTTAAATCTCAGTTTTATGAAGCAAGTTATCATAGGCTCAAGAAATCAAAACATGTAATTACTGAGATGGGCTTCAGACTGAGGGAAGGAGAGTATCCCATCATGAAGTAAATTACTAAGGAAAGGAGGTGGGAACTTCTATGTGATCCTTTCACAGACATCAATGCAGTCATGATCAGGAAATTTTACGCAAATATTGTGAAAGAAAGAAAGGACAGCCACCCTTATAAGGGTTATGTTAGAGGTGTTGAGGTGGATTTCAGTCCATCATCATTTATGAGGGTCCTACAGTTGAGGAGAATAACTTATGGAGAGCTTAGCTTTAAGGATAGAATGCAGGGAGAGAATGACCCTGATGAGATATTACAAGGGTTATGCACGGAAGGCACAGATTGGGAAAGAGACTCAAAGGGAGCCCTAAGCCACTTGAAAAGGCTAGATCTCATCTTGAAGCCAAGGGGTGGTATGAGATAGTAAGAAGATCTATACTCCCTACTGAAAACACCTCAGCGGTCACAGTCAAGCGAGCCCTCTTGACATACTGCATCATACATGGAGGAGAAATCAACCTCTCACAACTCATAGCCGACAGTATTCAGGAGATGGCTGAAAACACAAGCAAATCGGGTAGGCTTGGTCATCCAAGCACCATTCTAAGGCTATGCAATAGGGCTGGGGTGCTCTTTGAAGATGAAGACACAGAGAAAGTAATAAGAGGAAAGGGAATCACAAAGAGAAGCATGGAAGGTATTACTGAAGATGATGATTGGTGCACGAAATTGTGATCTCAATGGCGCCAACAACTTGGTACGCACAATTGTAATCTCAACTCTTTTTCACAACTTCGCACAACTAACCAGCAAGTGCATTGGGTCGTCCAAGTAATAAACCTTACGTGAGTAAGGGTCGATCCCACAGAGATTGTCGGCTTGAAGCAAGCTATGGTCATCTTGTAAATCTCAGTCAGGTAGATTCAAATGGTTATGGATTTTTAATAATTTAAAAGATAAATAAGCATAAAATAAAGATAGAGATACTTATGTAATTCATTGGTGGGAATTTCAGATAAGCGTATGGAGATTCGTTGTTCCTTCTGAACCTCTGCTTTCCTATTACCTTCATCCAATCCTTCATACTCCTTTTTATGGCAAGCTGTATGTTGGGTGTCAGCGTTGTCAATGGCTACTTTCCGTCCTCTTAGTGAAAATGGTCCTCTACGGTTTCTGTACGGTAATCAACTGTCGGATTTCTCGTCTCGGATGAAAAATACCATGCACAGATATCGTATGGCTATTCAGCTGTTGGTTCTTGATCATGTCAGAATAAGATTTACTATCCTTTTGTGTCTATCACTACGCCCTACAGTTGCAAGTTTGAAGCTCGCCACAGTCATCCCATCCCAGATCCTACTCATAATACCACAGACAAGGTTTAGACTTTCAGGATCTCAGGAATGCTGCCAATGGATTCTAGCCTATACCACAAAGATACAAATATCAGATTTAGATGCCCCATTGCAGAGGAAAGTCGATGTGAATCGTTGATTAGAATCCCAAAAGATATACATTCAAGCTTATTTTTATGTAGAACGGAAGTGGTTGTCAATCACGCGTTCATAAGTGAGAATGGTGATGAGTGTCATATAATCATCACATTCATCATGTTCTTGTGTGCGAATGAATATCTTAGAATAAGAATAAGCATGAATTGAGTAGAAGAACAATAGTACTTGCATTAATACTCGAGGAACAGCAGAGCTCCACACCTTAATCTATGGTGTGTAGAAACTCCACCATTGAAAATACATAAGTGATAATGGTGTTCATTGGCTTCGGCCCCAAAGGGGGAACCAGAATAACCAAGATGAAAATACAATAGTAAAAAGTCCTATTTATACTAGACTAGTTACTAGGATTTACAAAAATAAGTAAATGATGCAGAAATCTACTTTCGGGCCCACTTGGTGTGTGCTTGGGCTGAGAATTGAAGCTTTCATGTGTAGAGACTTCTCTTGGAGTTAAATGCCAGTTTGCAGCCTATTTTGGGCCTTTAACTCAAGCTTGTAACCTGTTTTCGGCATTTAACACCAGAATAGGGCAAGGAATTGGCGTTTGAACGCCAATTTGCATCGTCAAAAATCGAGCAAAGTATGGACTATTAAACATTGCTGGAAAGCCCTGGATGTCTACTTTCCAACGTAAATGAGAGCGCGCCGTTTGGGTTTCTGTAGCTCCAAAATATCTATTTCTAGTGCAGGGAGGTCAGAATCCAACAGCATCAGCACTCTTTTTCATCCTCTAAATCAGATTTTTGCTTAGGTCCCTCAATTTCAGCCAAAAAATACCTGAAATCACATAAAAACACACAAACTCATAGTAAAGTCTAGAAATGTGAATTTTGCTTAAAAACTAATAAAAATATACTAAAAAGTAGTTAGATCCTACTAAAAACTATCTAAAAACAATGTCAAAAAGCGTATAAATTATCCGCTCATCACAACACCAAACTTAAATTGTTGCTTGTCCCCAAGCAACTGAAAACAAAATAGGATAAAAAGAAGAGAATGTACAATGAATCTCACAATATCAATGAAACTTAGTTCTAATTAGATGAACGGGGCTAGTAGCTTTTTGCTTCTGAACAGTTTTGGCATCTCACTTTATCCTTTGAGATTCAGAATGATTGGCATCTATAGGAACTCAGAATTTTAGATAGTATTATTGATTCTCCTAATTCAGTATGTTAATTCTTGAACAAAGCTACTTTATGAGTCTTGGTCGTGGCTTTAAGCACTTTGTTTTCCATTATTACCACCGGATACATAAATGCCACAAACACATAACTGGGTGAACCTTTTCAGATTGTGACTCAGCTTTTCTAAAGTCCCCAGTTAGAGGAGTCCAGAGTTCTTAAGCACAATCTTTTTGCTTTGGATCACGACTTTAACCACTCAGTCTCAAGCTTGTCACTTGGACCTTCATGACACAAGCACATGGTTAGGGACAGCTTGATTTAGCCGCTTAGGCCGGGATTTTATTTCCTTGGGCCCTCCTAGCCATTAATACTCAAAGACTTGGATCCTTTTTACCCTTGCCTTTTGGTTTAAAGGGCTATTGGCTTTTTCTGCTTGCTTTTTCTTTTTCTTTCTTTTTCTCTTTTTTTTCGCCATTTTTTTTGCTATTTTTTTTTCACTACTTTTTCTTGCTTCAAGAATCAATTTCATGATTTTTCAGATTATCAATAACATTTCTCTTTGTTCATCATTCTTTCAAGAGCCAATAATTTTAACATTCATAAACTTCACTATAAAAAATATGCACTGTTCAAGCATTCATTCAGAAAACAAAAAGTATTGCCACCACATCAAAATAATTAAACTAATTTCAAGATAAAATTTGAAATCCAAGTACTTCTTGTTCTTTTGTAATTAGGCACATTTTTCATTTAAGAGAGGTGAAGGATTCATGGAATTATTAATAGCTTTAAGGTATAGACACTAGACACTAATGATCATGTAATGATGACATAAACATACATAGCACATAAAGCATAAAATTTGAAAAACAGAAAAATAAGAACAAGGAAATTAAAGAACGGGTCCACCTTAGTGATGGCGGCTAGTTCTTCATCTTGAAGATCCAATGGAACGCCTAAGCTCCTCTATGTCTCTTCCTTGCCTTTGTTGCTCCTCCCTCATAGCTCTTTGATCTTCTCTAATCTCATGGAGAATGATGGAGTTCTCTTGGTGCTCCACCCTTAGTTGGTCCATGTTATAACTCAAGCCTTCCAATGAGGTGTTGAGTTGCTCCCAATAGTTGTGTGGAGAAAAATGCATCCCTTGAGTCATATCAGGGATTTCATGAGGAATTTCCTCATGCTCTTGTTGAGATTCATGAGTGGACTCTCTTGTTTGCTCCATCCTTTTCTTAGTGATGGGCTTGTCCTCTTTAATGAGGATGTCTCCTTCTATGTCAATTCCAACTGAATTGCATAGGTGACAAATGAGATGAGGAAAGGCTAACCTTGCCAAAGTAGAGGACTTGCCAGCCACCTTGTAGAGTTCTAGAGGTATGATCTCATAAACTTCCACTTCCTCCCCCAATCATGATACTATGGATCATGATGGCCCGATCTATAGTCACTTCAGATCGGTTGCTAGTAGGAATGATGGAGCGTTGGATGAACTCCAACCATCCTCTAGCCACAAGCTTAAGGTTCGGTCTTCTCAATTGAACCGACTTACCTCTTGAGTCTCTTTTCCATTGAGCTCCTTCCACACATATGTCCATGAGGACTTGGTCCAACCTTATCAAAGTTGACCCTTCGAGTGTAGGGGCGTGCGTTTTCTTGCATCATTGGCAAATGGAACTGATAAACCACTATTTTATGGTTTATATTGTGTTTAATTGAGTGGCTTTTATCAAATTCTTGCCCACTTATTCATATGATTTGCATGTATTTACAATTCCTTCCCAAAACTGTTTCATGATTGAAAACTTGCTTCCTAGAGATCTTTTTATTGTGTATTTTTATTCTCTTTTATACCATTTAATGCCATGATCTGTGTGTTAAGTGTTTTAGGTTTCACAGGGCAGGAATGGCTTAGAGAATGGAGAGGAAGCTTGCAAAAAGGGAAGGAGCACAAGAAATAAAGGAGACAACTAACGAACAGCGACGCACACGCATTGCTGACGCGTGCGCACGATTTGGACTAAGTCACAGCGACGCGTACGCGTGGATTAGAGTTCGCGCAAACGATGCGAGCACGTTGATAAACCACTATTTTATGGTTTACAATGTGTTTAATTGTGTGGTTTTATCATGATCTTTACCCACTTATTCATATAATTAGCATGCATTTATATTTCCTTCCTAAAATTATTACATTATTGAAAACTTACTTCCTAGAGACTTTTAATTAGGTATTTTAATTCTCCTTTATTCCATTCGATACCGTGATCTGTATGTTAAGTGTTTCAGGCTTTATAGGGCATGAATAAGTTGTAGATTGGAAAGGAAGCATGCAAAAATGGAAGGAACACAAAGAATTGAGGAGATAACCAACGAGAAGTCACGCGGTCGCATGGCTGACGCGACCGCGCGAGTTGGAAGAAATAACAGTGACGCGCTCGCGTACTTGACGCAATTGCGCAGATTGGAAGCTGCATGAACGATGCGAATGCGTGGATGACGCGCACGCGTGGTACGAGAAACGCCGAGTGACGTGAATGCGTGGATGACACGGCCGCGTGACGTGCGCGATCTCCAGAATTTCAGAAGTCACTGGCTGAGTTTCTGGGCTGGATTTCAACCCAGTTTTTGGCCCAGAAACACAGATTAGAGCCAGGGAATATGTAGAGATAGAGGAGAACATTCATTCGGCATAATTTTTAGTTTCTAGATCTGAAATTGCTCCTCCCCTAGGTTTTACTCACTTGAACATTCATAGTTAGGATTTTGAAGGTTTTGGCTTTAGCTTTTGAGAAGAGTCTACCTCCGGTACCAGTTACTATAGTCTGTTATTTACTTTTCATTTATTCTTCCATATTCTTAATTTCCCTAGAGTTGACATTGGATTATTTTCATGAGTTATTAATCTAGACTATTTTTATTTTCAATTAATCCCTTTCATTATTATTCATCATTTCTTCTTTTATTTTCCCCATTAATTCTGTAAAGTTTATAATTATGATGAGTGAGTAGTTCCATAACTTGATTGGGAGAAGATTGAAAGGAACCCTTGAGTTGAATCACTCGAGAGTGAAATTATAATTGGGTTATTTGTTGGATCACCCTCTAATCATTGACACTAGTCCTTCCCAAGAGAGAGGACTAGGACTTGTGACTAGAAACAGCTTTCCAGCTTGCTTGACTTTCCTTTACTTAGTAAGGGCTAACTGATGAGCGGATAATTTATACGCTTTTTGGCATTGTTTTTAGGTAGTTTTTAGTAAGTTTGAGCTACTTTTAGGGATGTTTTCATTAGTTTTTATGTTAAATTCACATTTCTGGACTTTACTATGAGTTTGTGTGTTTTTCTGTGATTTCAGGTAAATTCTGGATGAAATTGAGGGACTTGAGCAAAACTCTGAAGAAGGCTGACAAAAGGACTGCTGATGCTGTTGGAATCTGACCTCCCTGCACTCGAAATGGATTTTCTAGAGCTACAGAACTCCAAATGGCGCGCTCTTAACGGCGTTGGAAAGTAGACATCCAGAGCTCTCCAGCAATATATAATAGTCCATACTTTATTCGGAGATTGACGACATAACTTGGCGTTGAACGCCAAGTTCATGCTGCTGTCTAGAGTTAAACGGCAGAAAAACGTCACGATCCGGAGTTGAACGCCCAAAACACGTCATAACTCGGAGTTCAACTCCAAGAGAAGCCTCAGCTCGTGGATAGATCAAGCTCAATCCAAACACATACCAAGTGGGTCCCAGAAGTGAATTTATGCATCAATTACTTACTCATGTAAACCCTAGTAGCTAGTCTAGTATATATAGGACATTTAACTATTGTATTAGACATCTTTTGATCACTTTAGATCTGAGGAACATCTGGGGGTGCATAGTCCTTAGACCATGGGGGCTGGCCATTCGGCCATGCCTGAACCTTTCACTTATGTTTTTTCAACGGTGGAGTTTCTGCACACCATAGATTAAGGGTGTGGAGCTCTGCTGTACCTCAAGGATTAATGAAATTCTACTGTCTTCTATTCAATTCTCTCTTATTTTTATTCCAAGATATTCATTCGTACCCAAGAACATGATGAATGTGATGATAAGTAACCCTCATTATCATTCTCACTTATGAACACACGTGATTGACAACCGCTTCCGTTTTACATGCAACAAGAGCTTGAATGTGTATCTCTTAGATTCTCCAACAGAATCTTCGTGGTATAAGTTAGATAGATGGCGGCA
>NC_029774.3:91859820-91859991 GCF_000817695.3 Arachis duranensis | reverse complement strand
CGTCTTGTTGCTCAGATTAGGTAATTTTCTTTTCAAAAATCTTTTTCAAAATTTTTCTTTTATTTTTCGTTTTTCCAAAAATGCTTTTCAAAAAAAAAATAAAATAAAAATACAAAAAAATTAGAAAATCATAAAAATCAAAAAAATATTTTGTGTTTCTTGTTTGAGTCT
>NC_029774.3:91850964-91852232 GCF_000817695.3 Arachis duranensis | reverse complement strand
GGGGCTGGCCATTCGGCCATGCCTGAACCTTTTACTTATGTATTTTCAACGGTGGAGTTTCTGCACACCATAGATTAAGGGTGTGGAGCTCTGCTGTACCTCAAGTATTAATGCAATTCCATTGTCTTTTATTCAATTCTCTCTTATTCTTATTCCAAGATATTCATTCGTACCCAAGAATATGATGAATGTGATGATAAGTAAACCTCATTATCATTCTCACTTATGAACGCACGTGATTGACAACCGCTTCCGTTCTACATGCAACAAGAGCTTGAATGTGTATCTCTTAGATTCCCCAACAGAATCTTCGTGGTATAAGTTAGATAGATGGCGGCATTCATGAGGATCCGGAAAGTCTAAACCTTGTCTGTGGTATTCCGAGTAGGACTCTATAATTGAATGACTGTGACGAGCTTCAAACTCCTGAAGGCTGGGCGTGATGACAAGCGCAAAAGGATCAAGGGATTCTATTCCAACCTGATTCAGAACCGACAGATGATTAGCCGTGCTGTGACAGAGCATAGGAACGTTTTCACTGAGAGGATGGGATGTAGCCATTGACAACGGTGATGCCCTACATACAGCTTGCCATGGAAAGGAGTAAAAAGGATTGAGTTGAAGCAGTGGGAGAACAGGCGTCCTTGAGCCATACAGTATCTCCATTCGCTTATCTGAAATTCCCACCAATGAATCTTCATGAGTATTCTATCCCTTTTATTATTTATTTTCTTATTTCTATTTTCAAAAACCCATAAACCAATTTAATCTGCCTAACTTTGCTTAGGGCCACGGCCAAGACTCATAAGTAGCTGTGTTCAAGAATCAACATGCTTAACTAGGAAGTCAATAACACTATCCGAAATTCTGAGTTCCCAGAGACGCCAATCACTCTGAACTTCAAAGGAAAAAGTGAGATGCCAAAACTATTCAGAAGCAAAAAGTTACAAGTCCCGCTCATCTAATTAAATTAATATTCATTGATATTCTGGAATTTATAGTATGTTCTCTTCTTTTTATCCTAATTGATTTTCAGTTGCTTGGGGACAAGCAACAATTTATGTTTGGTGTTGTGATGAGCGGATAATTTATACGCTTTTTGGCATTGTTTTTAGGTAGTTTTTAGTAAGTTTGAGCTACTTTTAGGGATGTTTTCATTAGTTTTTATGTTAAATTCACATTTCTGGACTTTACTATGAGTTTGTGTGTTTTTCTGTGATTTCAGGTAAATTCTGGCTGAAATTGAGGGACTTGAGCAAAACTCTGAA
>NC_029774.3:91845967-91846719 GCF_000817695.3 Arachis duranensis | reverse complement strand
ATTGATACAGTTGCCAGAAATCAGCATCTGTATCTGAACAGTGAATCTTCCGTGAAAGAAGAAGCTAAAACAGTAACTGCAGAACTCAGTCCAGTGGATCAGGCTAATGAATTCAATCAGCAATTAGATTTTCTAACTCAGCAGCTAGCTGAATTCAAGGAAATATTACAGGAAACAAGAATGGCTAACAGGAACATGGAAGTACAATTAAAGCAGACAGAAAAGCAACTGTCAAAACAAATAACAGAAGAATGCCAAGCAGTTCGATTAAGGAGTGGGAAAATGATGAATGCCAAGCAGTTCAATTAAGAAGTGGGAAAACATTAAATACCTCACTTCAAAGCAGCAAGAAGACAGGAAATGAACAAATAGCTGCTCAAAATCCCTCTGAGGACAGGCAGAGCCCAGAAAGGGATAAAGCTGGCGCTGAACGCCCAAACCATGCTCATTCCTGGCGTTCAACGCCAGAAACAAGCATGGATCTGGCGTTGAACGCCCAAAAGGAACATGGTTCTGGAGTTCAAACGCCAGTGACAAGCAAGGAGGTGGCGTTTAACGCCACCCCAGCTTCCACCCCTGGTATTCAAACGCCAGTGGGTGATCAGTCACATACAAGTACTGATAACAATCCTTCAAAAAGGGCTTCCCAACCCACTTCTGTAGGTAACAAACCTGCAGCAACTAAGGTTGAGGAATACAAAGCCAAAATGCCTTATCCTCAAAAACTCCGCCAAGCAGAACAGGATAAGCAA
>NC_029774.3:91845157-91845867 GCF_000817695.3 Arachis duranensis | reverse complement strand
GATGATGGATTTTGCGTCGGTTTAGACTATACTACGATTGATTACTTGATAATTTCTATACCGGCAAAAATTCATTTGTCATCGAGCAAGAGACGAAAGAAGAGAAGAAGAAGAAGAAAATATGGAGGAGAGGGAGAGATGTAGGTTTGGCCAAGGGGAAGAAAAGGGGGTTGTGTTGTGTGAAAATGAAGTAGAATGGAAGGGTATATATAGGGAGAGGGGGGAGTGTTTATTCGGCCATTTAGGGTGGGAATGGGTGGGAAAATGGTTTTGAATTTTGGAAGGTAGGTGGGGTTTATGGGGAAGAGTGGAAGGATTTGAGTGGTGAAGGGGGTGATTGGGAAGAGGAATTGAGGTGATTGGTGAAGAGTGTTGGGAAGTGTGACATGGGGAATACAAATCACAAAAATAGGATTTAGGAGGTAAGGTGGGAATATAGTAGGTGGGGATCCTGTCGGGTCCACAGATCTTGAGGTGATCCTGTGGGGGTCCACAGATCCTGAGGTGTCAAGGAATTCCATCCCTGCACCAAATAGGCATGTAAAATGCCTTTGCACACCATTCTGGCGTTTAAATGCCCATTGGTGCACGTTCTGGGCGTTCAACGCCCATGTAAAGCATGTTTCTGGCGTTGAACGCCAGTTTCATGCTTGTTACTGGCATTTAGCGCCAGCTTTTCTTCTCTAGGCACATTCCTGGCGTTCAGCGCT
>NC_029774.3:91844766-91845061 GCF_000817695.3 Arachis duranensis | reverse complement strand
GCGTTGAACGCCGGCCAGATGCATCTTACTGGCGTTGAACGCCAGCCTGTGTGTCCTCCAGGGTGTGAATTTTTTCTTCTGCTGTTTTTGATTCTGTTTTTAATTTTTATGATTTTTTCGTGACTCCTCATGATCATGTACCTAATAAAACATAAAATAACAATAAAATAAAATTTAGATAAATAAAATTGGGTTGCCTCCCAACAAGCGCTTCTTTAATGTCAATAGCTTGACAGTGGCTCTCATGGAGCCACAAAGGTGATCAGGTCAATGTTGTATAGTCCCAACACCAAAC
>NC_029774.3:91842231-91842927 GCF_000817695.3 Arachis duranensis | reverse complement strand
AAGGTCTAAACCTTGTCTGTGGTATTCTGAGTAGGATTCAATGATTGAATGACTGTGACGAGCTTCAAACTCCTGAGGGCGGGGCGTTAGTGATAGACGCAAAAGAATCATTGGATTCTATTCCGGCCTGATTGAGAACCGACAGATGGATAGCCGTGCCGTGACAGGGTGCGTTGAACATTTCCGCTGAGAGGATGGGAGGTAGCCACTGACAACGGTGAAACCCTTGCATACAGCTTGCCATGGAAGGAGCCTTGCGTGCTTGAAGAAGAAGACAGTAGGAAAGCAGAGATTCAGAAGATGGAGCATCTCCAAAACCTCAACCTATTCCCCATTATTGCAAAACAAGTACTCGTTTCATGTTCTTTTACTTTTTACAATCAACCCTGATAATTATTGATATCCTGACTAAGATTTACAAGATAACCATAGCTTGCTTCAAGCCGATAATCTCCATGGGATCGACCCTTACTCACGTAAGGTATTACTTGGACGACCCAGTGCACTTGCTGGTTAGTTGTGCGGGGTTGCAAAAGTGTGATTGCAATTTCGTGCACCAAATATTCATTGATATTCTGGAATTTATAGTATATTCTCTTCTTTTTATCTTATTTGATTTTCAGTTGCTTGGGGACAAGCAACAATTTAAGTTTGGTGTTGTGATGAGCGGATAATTTATACGCTTTTTGGCATTGT
>NC_029774.3:91840471-91841009 GCF_000817695.3 Arachis duranensis | reverse complement strand
ATCAGACACCTGAGAGTGCTGACAGTAATCCCTCTAACAAGGCTTCTTCAACCACCTCTGTAAGGAATAAACCTGCAGCATCTAAGGTTGAAGAATATAAAGCCAAGATGCCTTATCCTCAAAAACTCCGCCAAGCGGAACAGGATAAGCAGTTTTCTCGCTTTGCAGACTATCTAAGGACTCTTGAAATAAAGATTCCGTTTGCAGAGGCACTTGAGCAAATACCTTCTTATGCTAAGTTCATGAAAGAGATCTTAAGTCATAAGAAGGATTGGAGAGAAACTGAAAAAATATTTCTCATTGAAGAATGTAGTGCAGTCATCTTGAAAAGCTTACCAGAAAAGCTTCAAGATCCAGGAAGCTTTATGATACCGTGCACATTAGAAGGTGCTTGCACCAAGACAGCCCTATGTGATCTTGGAGCAAGTATCAATCTAATACCTGCATCCACTATCAAAAAGCTTGGGTTGACTGAAGAAATCAAACCAACCCGGATATGCCTCCAACTTGCTGATGGCTCCATTAAATATCCATCAGG
>NC_029774.3:91828729-91832607 GCF_000817695.3 Arachis duranensis | reverse complement strand
GCGTTTAACTCCAGACAGCAGCATGTACTTGGCGTTCAACGCCAAGTTACGTCGTCAATTTCCGAATAAAGTATGGACTATTATATATTGCTGGAAAGCTCTGGATGTCTACTTTCCAACGCCGTTGAGAGCGCGCCAATTGGAGTTCTGTAGCTCCAGAAAATCCATTTCGAGTGCAGGGAGGTCAGATTCCAACAGCATCAGCAGTCCTTTTGTCAGCCTTTTTCAGAGTTTTGCTCAAGTCCCTCAATTTCAGCCAGAAATTACCTGAAATCACAGAAAAACACACAAACTCATAGTAAAGTCCAGAAATGTGAATTTAACATAAAAACTAATGAAAACATCCCTAAAAGTAGCTTGAACTTACTAAAAACTACCTAAAAACAATGCCAAAAAGCGTATAAATTATCCGCTCATCAGAGGACATTTTGGAAGTGAGCGAACAGCCACTAAAGTCCTCCAATGTGGCTTCTACTGGCCTACTCTCTATAAAGATGCCCGAGAGTTTGTGCGTAACTGTGACAGTTGCCAAAGAGCTGGCAACTTGCCTCACGGATATGCCATGCCTCAACAAGGGATATTAGAGATAGAATTGTTTGATGTATGGGGAATTGACTTTATGGGTCCATTCCCACCATCATACTCAAACACTTACATTTTGGTAGCAGTGGACTATGTATCTAAGTGGGTAGAAGCAATTGCTACACCCACTAATGATACCAAGACCGTGCTGAAATTCCTCCAGAAACACATCTTCAGCAGATTTGGTGTTCCCAGAGTACTAATCAGTGACGGGGGCACTCATTTCTGCAATAGACAGCTATACTCTGCTTTTGTCAGATATGGAATTAGTCACAAAGTGGCAACTCCGTATCATCCACAGACAAATGGGCAAGCTGAAGTCTCTAACAGAGAGCTAAAAAAAATCCTAGAACGGACTGTGATAGCCCGAAGAAAGGACTGGGCAAAGAGTTTGGATGATGCTCTGTGGGCATACAGAACAGCATTCAAGACTCCAATAGGAACCTCTCCATACCAACTGTGAAGTGGCATGACAAGAAGTTGTCATCCAGAGTCTTTGAGCCAGGACAAAAAGTTCTGCTCTTCAACTCTAGGCTCAGATTCTTTCCAGGAAAACTTAAGTCCCGGTGGAGGGGTCCGTATGTGATTACAGGAGTGTCACCATATGGATATGTTGAGCTTCAGGATATTGATTCTGACAAAAAGTTCATTGTTAATGGACAGAGAATCAAGCATTGTCTTGAAAGCAATATTGAGCAGGAGTGCTCAAAACTGAGGCTGGAATGATCCTCAGTAAAGGTCCAGCTAAAGACAATAAAGAAGCGCTTGCTGGGAGGCAACCCAGTCATTAGCAGGTTATATGTTTTGTTTCTACAGAGGCAAGTATCAAAAATGAAGGAATTCACAGAGTTACAGAAGGATTTGGTGCAAAAAGCAGAGAAAAAGAGCTTACTGGCGAAAAAACGCCAGTAAGAGGCATTTTGGGCGTTAAACGCCAGAATGGGCACCATTCTGGGCGTTTAACGCCAGGTGTGCAGCATCCTGGGCGTTTAGCAAAACGCCCAGTGATAAAGGGAATCCTGGCGTTTAACGCCAGCCAGGGCACCTGGCTGGGCGTTAAATGCCCACATTGGCTAACAAATGGGCGTTAAACGCCAGAATGGATACCATTCTGGGCGTTTAACGCCAGAAAGGTAGGGGACCAAGATTTTGCTTTCCAATCAAATTTTTTTTTCAAACTTTCTTTTTTTGACCCATACTTTTCTACATAAACACATTTCAACCTTTCATCATTCACCTTCAAATCTTCAAAAATCAAAATCATTCTTCAAATCTCTCTCAAATCAATCCCAAAATCTTGTTCAAAAACCCACCCTTCTCTCAAATTCCCTCCATATCTTCTCAAATCTCCTTCCAATTTTTTCGAAATCTCCTTCCCCTCTTTATAAAAACACGTTCGGCCTCCTCGAAATCTCTTCTTTCCCCCCTTATATATAGACGTTCGGCCTCACCATTCCCCCACACCATTCGAATTTGCTCTTCTTCTCTCTCTCCTCCTTCCTTTCTTTTGCTTGAGGACAAGCAAACCTCTAAGTTTGGTGTGCTTTTCCGTGATCACAGAGCCAAGATTCATCAAGATCATGGCTCCTAAAGGAAAACAAACCAATTTAAGAGGAAAGAAAGAGAATAATCCAAAGAATCTTTGGAATCAAGAGAAGTTCTTAACCAAAGAACATGAAGACCATTATCACAAAATAATGGGTCTGAGGTCAGTGATCCCGGAAGTTAAATTTGATCTGAAAGAAGATGAATATCCGGGGATCCAAGAGCAAATTCGAAACAGAGGATGGGAAGTTCTAACCAATCCTGAGATAAAGGTTGGAAGAAATATGGTTCAGGAATTTTACTCAAATCTGTGGCTAACAGATAAGCATAGAATGACTGGAACTGCTTACCATACCTACAGAACCATGGTCAGAGGAAAAGTTATGTACTTCCATCTGGACAAAATAAGAGAAATCTTCAAATTGCCTCAACTGCAGGATGATCCTGATTCCTTTAATAGGAGAATGGTGAGAGCAGATAAAGGGTTGGATCAAGTTCTAGAGGACATATGCCTCCCTGGAACTAAGTGAATAACCAATTCAAAGGGTGTCCCAAACAAACTCAAAAGGGGAGACCTCAAACCAATTGCAAGAGGTTGGCTAGACTTTATTGGGTGTTCCATACTGCCCACTAGCAACCGTTCTGAGGTCACTATCAAGAGAGCAGTGATGATTCATTGCATTATGCTTGGAAAAGAAGTGGAGGTTCATCATGTGATTGCTTGTGAGACCTACACAATTGCAAATAAGAATTCCACTGAAGCCAAATTGGCTTACCCAAGCTTGATCTCCTTGCTCTGTAAAGAGGCTGGGGTAAAGATGGGAGTAGATGAATTCATACCCATTGAACATCCAATTACCAAGAAGTCAATGGAAGGACAAGTGCAAGACAACTCTATCAAAAGGAGGGCGGAGGAGTTCCTCCCTGAATTTCCTGAAATTGGCTACTGGGCCAGCCTAGAAGCATCTATCACCAAGTTGCAAGAAACTATGGAGCAACTTAAGGAAGAATAGCAGAATCAGAACTGCATGCTCTGCAAATTGCTGAAGGAACAAGAGAAGCAGGGGCGTGAACTTCAAGAACTGAAACGCCAAAAATTCTCCCCTCAATTTGAGGGAGCATCCACTTCTCAAAATCAAGGTTGTTGAGTCCTAACTCTGTGAAAACCTCTATCATTAGGAGCCTATTTAATTTTTTTGTTTGTTTTTTTTTTGTTTTCTATTTTAGTATCATCTTATATCTATGTTTGAGTCTTGTTCTTAATTCATAATTAATAAAATTTAAAATTCATGTCTTAAAGCTATGAATGCCTTATGAGTCCATCACCTCTCTTAAATGAAAAGTGCTTTAATCACAAAAGAACAAGAAGTACAGGATTTCGAATTTATCTTTGAAACTAGTTGAATTAGTTTGATGTGGTGACAATACTCTTTGTTTTCCGAATGAATGATTAAACAGTGCATATGTCTTTTGAATTTGTTGTTTTGAGAATGTTAAAATTGTTGGCTCTTGAAAGAATGAGGGAAAAAGAGAACTGTTATTGAGGATCTGAAAAATCATCAAATTGATTCTTGAAGCAAGAAAAAGCAGTGATTAAAAAAAAACGAAAAAAAGAAAGAAAAGAAAGAGAAAAAGAAGAAAAGAAAGAAATAAAGTTCTGATCCAAGGCAAAAAAAAGAGTGTGCTTAAGAACCCTGGACACCTCTAATTGGGGACTCTAGCAAAGCTGGGTCACAATCTAAAAAGGTTCA
>NC_029774.3:91826638-91827716 GCF_000817695.3 Arachis duranensis | reverse complement strand
GAATCTTCGTGGTATAAGCTAGAACTGATGGCGGCATTCAAGAGAATCCGGAAGGTCTAAACCTTGTCTGTGGTATTCTGAGTAGGATTCAATGATTGAATGACTGTGACGAGTTTCAAACTCCTGAGGGCGGGGCGTTAGTGACAGACACAAAAGAATCATTGGATTCTATTTCGGCCTGATTGAGAACCGACAGATGGATAGCCGTGCCGTGACAGGGTGCGTTGAACATTTCCACTGAGAGGATGGGAGGTAGCCACTGACAACGGTGAAACCCTTGCATACAGCTTGCCATGGAAGGAGCCTTGCGTGCTTGAAGAAGAAGACAGTAGGAAAGCAGAGATTCAGAAGATGGAGCATCTCCAAAACCTCAACCTATTCCCCGTTATTGCAAAACAAGTACTCGTTTCATGTTCTTTTACTTTTTACAATCAACCCTGATAATTATTGATATCCTGACTAAGATTTACAAGATAACCATAGCTTGCTTCAAGCCGACAATCTCGTGGGATCGACCCTTACTCACGTAAGGTATTACTTGGACGACCCAGTGCACTTGCTGGTTAGTTGTGCGGGGTTGCAAAAGTGTGATTGCAATTTCGTGCACCACTAAATTAGAAGTGTTTTGTTCAGAATTCTCTGTCTGTTGCTGAGAAGATGATGGATATGGCTTGCTATTGCTTAGCCTAGTGCGTCCACCATTGTTAAAGCCTTGTTGAGGCTTTTGTCGATCCTTCCATGAGAAATTTGGATGATTTCTCCATGATGGATTATAGGTGTTTCCATAAGGTTCACCCATGTAATTAACCTCTGCCATAGCAGGGTTCTCAGGATCATAAGCTTCTTCAGAAGCTGCCTCTTTAGTACTGTTGGATGCATTTTGCCATCCATTCAATCTTTGAGAGATCATGTTGACCTGTTGAGTCAACACTTTGTTCTGAGCCAATATGGCATTCAGAGCATCAATTTCAAGAGCTCCTTTCTTCTGAGGTATCCCATTATTCACGGAATTCCTCTCAGAGGTGTACATGAATTGGTTGTTTGCAACCATGTCAATGAGTTCTTGAGCCTCTTCAGG
>NC_029774.3:91824558-91826397 GCF_000817695.3 Arachis duranensis | reverse complement strand
GGATTCACCATCTTTTTGTTTGAAGGTTTGAACATCCACTCTTAGCTTGCTCAGCTTTTGAGGAAGAAAGAATTTATCCAAGAAGGCAGTGACCAACTTATCCCAGGAGTCCAGGCTGCCCTTAGGTTGTGAATCCAACCATATTCTAGCTTGTCTCTTACAGCTAAAGGGAAAAGCATGAGTCTGTAGACTTCAGGATCAACTCCATTTGTCTTTACAGTCTCACAGATCTGCAAGAACTCAGTTAAAAACTGGTAAGGATCTTCAGATGGAAGTCCATAAAACTTGCAGTTTCGTTGCATTAAGGCAACTAGCTGAGGTTTCAGCTCAAAATTATTGGCTCCAATGGCAGGAATGGAGATGCTTCTTCCATCAAACTTGGACGTTGGCTTTGTGAAGTCACCAACCATTCTCCTTGCATTATTATTATTTTCGGCTGCCATCTCCTTCTCTTGTTCTAATATTTCTGGAAGGTTACCTTTAGATTGTTGTAACTTAGCTTCTCTTAATTTTCTCTTCAGAGTCCTTTCAGGTTCTGGATCAATTTCAACAAGAGTGCCTTTATCCTTGTTCCTGTTCATATGAAAGGGAAGAAAACAAGAAAAGAAAGAGGAATCCTCTATGTCACAGTATAGAGATTCCTTTATGTTAGTAGAAAGAGAAGGGGGAGAAGAAAGTAGAAGAGGGGATTCGTATATTAGGTGAAGAGGGGTGAAGAGAAGTGTTAGTAATTAAATAATTAAATAGAAGAAGAGAAGAGAGGGAGAATTTCGAATAAATAGAATAAGAGATGAGAGGGAGAGGATTTTCGAAAATAATTTTTGAAAATAGGGTTAGTAATTTTCGAAAATTAAAGATAAAATATAATTGAAATTAAAATTTTAAAACAAAAAGAATTTTTGAAAAAGAGAGAAGTATTTTCTAAGATTAGAGAGGGAAGAGTAGTTAGTTGGTTTTGAAAAAGATAGTAAACAAACAAAAAGTTAGTTAGTTTGATTGAAAAAGATATTAAAATCAAATCTGAAAAGATAAGAAGATAAGAGGTTTGATAAGATATTTTGAAATCAAATTTTGAAAAAGATAAAATTTTTGAAAAAGATAAGATAAAAGATAAAAAGATTTAAATTTTTAAAATGACTTAACTAACAAGAAACTACAAGATAAGATTCTAGAACTTAAAGATTGAACCTTTCTTAACAAGAAAGTAACAAACTTCAAATTTTTGAACCATTCACATTAATTGTTAGCTAATTTTCGAAAATTAGATGTAAAGATAAGAAAAATATTTTGAAAATATTTTGAAAAAGATTTTTGAAATTTTCGAAAAATGAAAAAAATGAAAAAGATATGATTTTTGAAAAAGATTTTGAGAAGATAAGATTTTTAAAATTGAAAATTTGACTTGACTTGTAAGAAACAACTAATTTTTGAAAATTTTTGACTAAGTCAACTCAAATTTTCGAAAATTTGGAGGGAAATAAGGAAAAGATATTTTTTTTTTGAAATTTTAAAGATGAGAGAGAAAAACATAAAAATGACCCAAAATATAAAAATTTTGGATCAAACACATAATGCATGCAAGAACACTATGAATGTTAAGATGAACACCAAGAACACTTTGAAGATCATGATGAACATCAAGAACATAATTTTGAAAAATTTTTGATGCAAAGAAAACATGCAAGACACCAAACTTAGAAATCTTTAATGCATGGAAAATATGAATGCAAAAATGCACATGAAAAACAACAAACATCACAAAACAAAAAATCATCAAGATTAAACAAGAAGACTTGTCAAGAACAACTTGAAGATCATGAAGAACACTATGAATGCATG
>NC_029774.3:91819266-91823721 GCF_000817695.3 Arachis duranensis | reverse complement strand
CAGAGCTCCACACCCTTAATCTATGGTGTGTAGAAACTCCACTGTTGAAAATACATAAGTAAAAGGTTCAGGCATGGCTGAATGGCCAGCCCCCTGAGTGATCAAAGGACCGAATTATCAAATACTAAAGCAGTCAAAGATTAAACTGTCAAAAGATGTCTAATACAATAACAACTTATCCTATTTATACTAGACTAGCTACTAGGGTTTACATGAGTAAGTAATTGATGCATAAATCCACTTTCGGGGCCCACTTGGTGTATGCTTGGGCTGAGCTTGATCTATCCACGAGCTGAGGCTTTTCTTGGAGTTGAACTCCAAGTTATAACGTGTTTTGGGCGTTCAACTCCGGATTATGACGTTTTTCTGGTGTTTAACTCCAGACAGCAGCATGTACTTGGCGTTCAACGCCAAGTTACGTCGTCAATTTCCGAATAAAGTATAGATTATTATATATTGATGGAAAGCTCTGGATGTCTACTTTCCAACGCCGTTGAGACCGCGTCAATTGGAGTTCTGTAGCTCCAGAAAATCCATTTCGAGTGCAGGGAGGTCAGATTCCAACAGCATCAACAGTCCTTTTGTCAGCCTTTCTCAGAGTTTTGCTCAAGTCCCTCAATTTCAGCCAGAAATTGCCTGAAATCACAGAAAAACACACAAACTCATAGTAAAGTCCAGAAATGTTAATTTAACATAAAAACTAATGAAAACATCCCTAAAAGTAGCTTAAACTTACTAAAAACTACCTAAAAACAATGCCAAAAAGCGTATAAATTATCCGCTCATCATTAGGGCCACGGCCAAGACTCATAAAAGTAGCTGTGTTCAAGAATCAACAAACTTAACTAGGAGAATCAATAACACTATCTGAAATTCTAAGTTCCTTTAGATGCCAATCATTCTAAACTTCAAAGGAGAAAGTGAGATGCCAAAACTATTCAGAAGCAAAAAGCTACAAGTGCCGCTCATCTAATTAGAATTAATATTCGTTAATATTTTGGGTTTTATAGTATATTCGCTTCTTTTTATCCTAATTTGTTTTTAGTTGCTCAGGGACAAGCAACAATTTAAATTTGGTGTTGTGATGAGCGGATAATTTATACGCTTTTTGGCATTGTTTTTAGATAGTTTTTAGTATAATCTAGCTACTTTTAGGGATGTTTTCATTAGTTTTTGTGCTAAATTCACATTTCTAGACTTTACTATGAGTTTTTGTATTTTTCTGTGATTTTAGGTAATTTCTGGCTGAGATTAAGGGACCTGAGCAAAACTTTTATAAAAGGCTGACAAAGGACTGCTGATGCTGTTAGATTCTGACCTCCCTGCACTCAAAATGGATTTTCTGGAGCTACAGAACTCCAAATGGCCCACTCTTAACAACGTTAGAAAGTAGACATCCAGAGATTTCCAGCAATATATAATAGTTCATACTTTATTCGTGATTAGATAACATAAACTGGCGCTCAACGCCAGTTCCATGCTGCATTCTGGAGTCAAACGCCAGAAACACGTCACGAACCAGTGTTGAACGCCAAAAACACGTTACAACTTGGCGTTCAACTCCAAAAGAAGCCTCTGCACATGTAAAGCTCAAGCTCAACCTAAGCACACACCAAATGGGCCCCAGAAGTGGATTTCTGCATCAATTACTTACTTCTGTAAACCCTAGTAGCTAGTCTAGTATAAATAGGACTTTTTACTATTGTATTAAGTGTTTTTGATTGTAAGGTCTTTTGACCATTCGGTCTTCTGATCATGTTTGGGGGCTGGCCACTCAGCGAAGCCTGAACCTTCATCACTTATGTATTTTCAACGCTGGAGTTTCTACACACCATAGATTAAGGGTGTGGAGCTCTGCTGTACCTCAAGTTTTAATGCAATTACTACTATTTTCTATTCAATTCAGCTATTCCTGTTTTAAGATATTCGTTGCACTTCAACATGATGAATGTGATGATCCGTGACACTCATCATCATTCTCACCCATGAACACGTGACTTACAACCACTTCCGTTCTACCTCAGACCGGGCGCATATCTCTTAGATTCCTTAATCAGAATCTTCGTGGTATAAGCTAGATTGATGGCGGCATTCATGAGAATCCAGAAAGTCTAAACCTTGTCTGTGGTATTTTGAGTAGGATTCAGGGATTGAATTACTGTGATGAGCTTCAAACTCGCGATTGTTGGGCGTGATGACAAACGCAAAAGAATCAAGGGATTCTATTCCAACATGATCAAGAACCGACAGATGATTAGCCGTGCCGTGACAGAGCATTTGGACCTTTTTCACTGAGAGGATGGGATGTAGCCATTGACAACAGTGATGCCCTACATACAGCTTACCATGGAAAGGAATAAGAAAGATTGAAGGAAGGCAGTAGGAAAGCAGAGATCCAACAGGGACAAGCATCTCCACACACTTATCTGAAATTCCCACCATTGAATTACATGAGTAACTCTATCTTTATTCCCACGGAGATTGTTGGTATGAAGCAAGCTATGGTCATCTTGTAAATAAAGCAGAAAATAAAGATAGAGTTACTCATGTAATTCAATGGTGGGAATTTCAGATAAGTGTATGGAGATGCTTGTCCCTATTGGATCTCTGCATTCCTACTGCCTTCCTTTAATCCTTCTTATTCCTTTCCATGGCAAGCTGTATGTAGGGCATCACTGTTGTTGATCAATGGCTACATCCCATCCTCTCAGTGAAAAAGGTCCAAATGCTCTGTCACGGCACGGCTAATCATCTGTCGGTTCTCGATCATGTTGGAATAGAATCCCTTGATTCTTTTGTGTTTGTTATCATGCCCAACAATCGCGAGTTTGAAGCTTGTCACAGTCATTCAATCCCTGAATCCTACTCCGAATACCACAGAGAAGGTTTATACTTTCCGGATTCTCATGAATGCCGCCATCAATCTAGCTTATACCACGAAGATTCTGATTAAGGAATCCAAGAGATATGCGCCCGGTCTGAGGTAGAACGGAAGTGGTTGTTGATGACAAGTCATCATATACCCATTTTTCAAGCTAATTTCATTTGTTTTGTTAGTCTTTATGCACTTTCTTGCTTCTTAAGTAAGTGATTTGGAGTGAAAATGCACAACTTCTTTAAATCAAGCAACCACCATGAAATTAATGTTAATCCATGAGGTTTAAGCTAATTTTAATTGAATTTTAATTGATTTATAAGCCTCTTGAATTTAGTGATACTTTAAGTGGTTGTTTTGGTTTATTGTAGGTGAAGAAAAGAAAAAAAAGGAAAAAGCGTAGCCTAATGAAGTGTGGCCCAAGGAAAAGAAAGTGTGGTCAAAGAGAGAAGAAGTGTGGCGCACAACATGAGGAGAGGCAAACATTGCCCTCCACAAGGGCACACTGCCCTCTAGGAGGGCAACATAAGGGAACAAGGCAAAGAAGGCAACTCTGCCCTGCCCACTACAAGGGCAGAGCACAAATTGGTGCCTTGGAATCAAGAGGAATAAAATGTTGCCCTGCCCTCCACAAGGGCAGTATCGGGCTCACCAAGGGAGAAATTCACAGGAAATTGTCTCCAAATGCTTGCCACAAGAGTTGAACATGGGACCATGAGGAAGCTAGGACTTAAGGCCCATTACCGTGCCAAGAAACCAAGGAAATTGATGTAGCGTGTGTTTCTGCCCGGGTTCGAACACGGGACTGCATTTTGGAAACACTGCCCTGCCCTCCGCGAGGGCAGGGCAGCATTTTGTTGGTGCATGGATCTGGCGTACCAAAGCTCAAATCTGGCGCACCAAATCATGACCCTGGCAGCACCAGCACACACCACACACGATCCTGGCAGCACCAATTTTTCCTGCCCTGCCCTCCGTGAGGGCAGGGCAGCATTCTGCGCACCAAGCCACGTTCCTGGCGGCACCAGCGCGCACCAAAGCTCAAATCTGGCGCACCACACTCGATCCTGGCAGCACCAATTTTTCCTGCCCTGCCCTCGGCGCGGGCAGGGCAGCGTTTTACGCACCAACATGCACCAGGCCGCACCAAAGCCGCACCAACATGCACCAAATCCTGCCCTGCCCTCCACAAGGGCAGGGCAGCTTCCTGGGAGCTACCATTTTGGGCCGAAAAATTCAATTAAAATTCCAATTAAATTCTTTTCTTCACCAAATCAAAAGCCCATCCAAATCCCAAAATCCAAGAATAGAAAGTGTATAAATAGGAGCTAGTTTGATGTAATTAGGACCTTTTTTCACGTACCTTTGACTTAGCTTTTGAATTTGGCACTTTCTTTGAGCTTTGAATTTCTTGTAATTGTTCTTGAGAGACTTGACCGAGAGTTCAGAGGATTAAGGGAGAATTGATTGATCTCCTTCCTCGTGTTTACTCGGGCAATTCCACTCTTCTCTTTCTGAGTTTTGGGTGTGTGAAATTGAGGAAATTCTGTCTCAATCTCCACTCAAGAACTCTTTAGTTT
>NC_029774.3:91818731-91818985 GCF_000817695.3 Arachis duranensis | reverse complement strand
GAGTCCTCAAATCCCTTTTACATTCAAGCAATTTACATTTCTTGCCATTTAAGTTACTGCAATTTACATTTCTTGCACTTTAAGTTTCAGTTATTTAAGTTTCTTGTTCTTTAAGATTCGGTCTATTTTATTTTCCTGTTCTTTAATTTACTGCAATTTCCCTTCTCCCTTCACATTTCAAGCAATTTATCTTCTGTTAAATACAACCCACTCAACCAAAACTTGATTCGCTTGACTAAATCAACCACTAAACT
>NC_029774.3:91812041-91817677 GCF_000817695.3 Arachis duranensis | reverse complement strand
CCACAAGCCAACCACCAACTACTTGGGTGCAAGGTGAAGAAACTCAAGAGGAACAACAGCAAGAGCAAGTCCAATACATGCACAACCAAAATCCTGGAACAAATGAAGTCTTTGGTGATACTTACAATCCATCTTGGAAGAACCATCCCAACCTCAGATGGGGAGATAACCATAATCAAAACCAACAACCATGGCAAAGAAACACAGGCCAGAACAATTGGAAAAACACAAACCACAACCCCCATATAGAAAACCACAAAATAACTACCCCAACTCTAACCATTATCCACCCAACAATCACCCAACAAATCAAAACACCTATCATCATCCATCAACACCCCAAAACCAACCAATTTCACAAGAATCCCAGAGGATTACCAATCTAGAGCTGCTCATGGAGAAGATGATGAAGAACCAAGAATTGACAACAAAAAACCAAGAAGCTTCAATGAAGAACTTGGAAAGGCAAATTGGGCAAATCTCCAAGCAGATTTCTGTTGAAAAACCATCAAGTTCACTACCTAGTGACACCATTCCCAACCCAAAAGAAGAATGCAAGGTCGTGCAACTAAGAAGTGGAAAAGTGTTAGTGGATGGCAACCAAGGAGCAACCAAGCATAATGACAATGAGCCAACAAAGAATGATGAAGCCATCAACAAGGACATGATGACCAAGAATGTCCCAGGAAAGCTCACAGATAAGCAAGAATGTCCCAGAAAAACTCACAGAGGAAGACAACGAACCACAGAATCTAAAGAAAGGAAAGCAGATCATGGAAGAACCAAATCCAAAACAACATTAAGTGGAAAAGAGCTCAACACCACCACTGCCATATCCACAGAGATTTCACAAAGAGACAAAGGATCAGCATTTCCACAAATTTCTTGAGACTTTCAAGAAGTTGGAGATCAACATACCTTTAGCTGAAGCATTGGAGCAAATGCCTTTATATGCCAAGTTCTTAAAAGAGCTCATCAACAAGAAAAAAGATTGGAATGAGAAGGAAACGGTGATGCTTAGTGAGGAATGTAGTGTCGTGCTCCAAAAAGGAATCCCACCAAAACTTAAAGATCCAGGGAGCTTTGTAGTGTCATGCACTATAGGCAAACTATCCTTGGACAAAGCTCTCTGTGATCTTGGAGCTAGTATCAACTTGATGCCCTTGTCCATGATGAAGAAGCTTGCCATAGAAGAACTCTAACCCACCAGGATGTCACTAGTCATGGCAAACAGATCAATCAAGATACCAAATGGAATTGTGGAAAATTTGCTAGTAAAGGTTGGAGAGTTTATCTTCCCTGCGGACTTTGTAATCCTAGATACCGACGAGGAAGGCAACAATTCAATCATCTTGGGCAGACTATTTCTAGCAACTGCAAGAGCCATTATAGATGTGGAAAAAGGAGAAATGATTTTCAGAGTACACAATGAGCAAATGATCATAAATGTTTTTAAGTTAATGCAGCACCCTCCTGAGCAAGAAGATCATTTGAGGGTGGAAATGATAGAGAGCCTGGTGGAAGAAATGTTAGACATCAATCAGTATGAGCAAGAAAAAGACAATAAAGAAACAATAGAGGAACATGTAGCTGAGGCTTTCCTAGACAAAGAGGTGGAACCAAGCAAGAAAGAAGAGGTGCAAAAGCAAGAACTGAAGCCATTACCTTCTCATCTCAAATATGCATTTCTTGGCACCTCAGAGAGCCTCCCGGTGATCATTAATTCTTCCTTGACAAAGAAAGAAGAAGGAAAGCTTCTTGATGTTCTCCGAGCTCACAAGGATGCCTTAGGATGGACCATTGATGACCTGAAAGGCATCAGCCCTACAGTATGCATGCATAAGATTCTTTTGGAGGACAATTCCAAAGCAGTAATTCAACCGCAGAGAAGACTAAATCCTGCAATGAAGGAAGTCGTCCAGAAGGAAGTAATGAAATTATGGAATGCAGGAATCATATATCCTATTTCCGATAGCTCATGGATAAGCCCAGTCCAAGTGGTACCAAAGAAAGGTGGGATGACAGTCATTATTAATGAGAGGAGTGAACTCATTCCCACCAGAACTGTAACAGGGTGGAGGATGTGTATTGACTATAGAAGGTTGAATGATGCCACACGCAAGGATCACTTCCCACTTCCTTTCATTGATCAAATGCTTGAAAGGTTGGCTGGCCATGCTTATTATTGCTTCTTGGATGGCTATTCTGGGTATAATCAGATAGTGGTAGATCCAAAAGACCAAGAAAAGACTGCATTCACATGCCCAGTTGGAGTTTTTGCCTATAGAAGAATGCCATTCGGGTTATGCAATGCCCCAGCCACTTTTCAAAGGTGTATGCTCTCCATTTTCTCAGATATGGTTGAAAAATTTCTAGAGGTTTTCATGGATGACTTCTCTGTTTTTGGTGATAATTTCAATACTTGCTTAAACCATCTAACTCTTGTCTTGAAACGATGCCAAGAAACTAATTTGGTTTTGAACTGGGAAAAGTGCCATTTCATGGTACCTGAGGGAATTGTTCTTGGTCATAAAGTTTCAAGAAAAAGGATAGAGGTTGACAAGGCAAAAGTGAAAATAATAGAAAAACTCCCTCCACCAACTAATGTGAAATCTGTTAGAAGTTTCTTGGGGCATGCAGGATTTTATAGAAGGTTTATCAAAGATTTTTCTAAAATAGCCAAACCTTTGAGTAACCTTTTGATGATTGATCAACCTTTTGTTTTTGATAAAAATTGCCAGCATGCTTTTGAAACTTTAAAACATAAACTCACAACAGCACCAATTATCACACCCCCGGATTGGAACTTACCATTTGAACTCATGTGTGATGCAAGTGAAATTGCAATTGGTGCTGTACTTGGACAGAAGAAGAGAAACTTGCATCATGTTATATATTATGCAAGTAAAGTATTGAATGAAGCTCAAAAAAATTACACTACAACAGAGAAGGAATTGTTAGCTGTAGTCTATGCATTTGATAAGTTTAGATCGTACTTGATAGGATCTAAAATTGTGGTTTATACCGATCATGCTGCTCTCAAGTATTTGATGTCAAAGCAGGATGCTAAACCAAGACTTATCAGGTGGATTCTACTCTTACAAGAATTTGACATTGAGGTAAGGGACAGGAAAGGCACTGAAAATCTAGTTGCTGATCATTTGTCAAGGCTGCCGCCAGAAACAATTCAAAAGGCCTCATTACCTGTGAATGAAAGCTTCCCAGATGAACATCTTATGCTGATCCAACAAACACCATGGTTCGCTGATATAGCAAACTACAAAGTAGGGGGAAAGATACCGCAAGAATTCACTAAGCAACAAGTGAGGAAACTAGTCAATGAAGCAAAGAAGTTCTTGTGGGATGAACCCTATCTGTTCAGAAGGTGCTCTGACGGAATAATCAGGAGATGTGTTCCTGAAAGTGAAATAAGAGATATATTATGGCATTGCCATGGCTCAGCTTATGGTGGACACTTTGGTCCAGAAAGAACATCAGCAAAGATATTACAAAGTGGTTTCTATTGGCCAACCATCTTCAAAGATGCCAGGGAGTTTGTCCACCAATGTAATGAATGCCAAAGAGCAGGAGGACTAACAAGAAGGAACGAGATGCCACAGAACTTCATTTTGGAAGTAGAATTGTTTGATCTATGGGGCATTGATTTCATGGGACCCTTTCCCCCTTCTTATTCATTTAGATATATCTTGGTAGCAGTGGAGTATGTTTCAAAATGGGTGGAAGCCATAGCCACAACTACTTGTGATGCACAAATTGTCCTTCAATTCCTAAAGAAGCACATCTTTACTAGATATGGAGTGCCCAAGGGTCTCATCAGTGATGGTGGTGGCCATTTTTGTAATAGAAAAATGGAGAAACTTCTCCACAAATATGGAGTTATTCATAAGGTAACCACACCATATCACCCTCAAACTAATGGGCAGGCAGAATTAGCAAACAGGGAACTGAAGAAGATCCTAGAAAAAACGGTCGGTAGCACAAGAAATGATTGGGCTAGGAAGTTGGAAGATGCACTTTGGGCATACAGAACAGCTTTCAAAACTCCTATTGGGAAGTCTCCATTTCAGCTGTTATATGGCAAATCTTGTCATCTTCCTGTAGAGCTTGAGCACAAAGCCTTTTGGGCCACCAAACTTCTAAATTTGGATTCTGAAGCAGCAGGAGAGAAAAGATTGTTGCAGCTGAATGAGCTAGATGAGTTTAGGCTAGAAGCTTATGAAAATACCAAGATATACAAGGAAAAAGCCAAGAGATGGCATGACAGGAAGATTTTGAAGAAAGAATTCAAACCTGGACAACAAGTACTCCTGTATAACTCACGGCTCAAGATATTCCCTGGCAAGCTTAAGTCTAAGTGGACTGGTCCATACTTGGTGACTAAGGTTTTTCCTTATGGGAGTATTGAATTGCTAGATGAAGCAACAAAGAGTCGGTTTACAGCAAATGGTCATAGAGCAAAACTGTACAATGGAACAAAGAAAAGGAGGTCCAGAACCTAAATCCCCCTTGAAGCAATAAAAGTTGTCAAGCTAGTGACAATAAAAGAGCGCTTGTTGGGAGGCAACCCAACCTGAGGTAGTTTTCTTTTTCATAGCTTTTTCAATAAAAATGTTGAATAATTGGTATGCACTGCAAGGAGCTAAGTTTGGTGTTGCACACCAAAACAATTTGAGGGAGAATGAAAACTTCTAAGTTTGGTGTTCCACCAAAAATATCATTTAAGAACACACTCTCACCTCTTGCATGATTCTAGCTCCAAGCAATCAAACATTATTCAACTGTTGAATTGTTTTCTAGCTTTAATTTCATTAACCTTTAGCAAGGATACATGGTTTCAAATATGGTTGACTTGTTGCATCTGAGGCAGTGGCAAACAATTAAGTTTGGTGTCCCTACACCAAAAATCAATCTTGGAACCACACTCAGTTTATGCATACTAACCATATAATTAAGGGCTTGAGAGGCAAGCAACTTTGAGGATTATGCAGGACATGAGTCAACAATTGAAGACAATATGCATCTTAACTCAAAGAAAACACAACAGAAGGAATAATCAAAGGGCTGCAACTTCAAAGGTTGTATCTGAACTTAATCCTTGCTGTTGTGTATTGTTTCGAACATGGGAACCATTGTATTTCTTGCTAAAGTGCTCATCTAGCTACAAGTGAAATTGTTTGTGAAAAAAATACCAAGTCTGCATAATGCTTGTATCCATCACTTAGCTTTAAATATTGCTTTGTTTCCCATATGCTTAAATAAAAGAGTTTGGTTTGGATTGAAAAGTGAAATATCCAATGTTGCATAAGTATGAATGGAAGTTGGTGGTGGTATATGTGTTTGATTAAATGCATAACTCATGAAATAATTGTTGCATAATATTATTCTCATTCAATTGTGAGTTAGCTTGCTGTTACAAAGACTCTTATCAATAATGAAAAAAAGCCCTTGGTAACAAAAACAGAAAGAAAAGGGAAAGAAAAAGCCAAAAGGGCAAGAAAAAAACAAAGAATAAAGGTTGGACACCAATAGCTTGAACCTTAGGACATATGCCTGTGGTGTTCTTGTACTAAGATCTGCTTGGATGAGTAAATTCTAAGGGGTATTTTAAAACCCGG
>NC_029774.3:91804718-91810542 GCF_000817695.3 Arachis duranensis | reverse complement strand
AATTTACTTTTGGGTTCTTCTGTGAACCTTGCTGCACTTTAATTTCAATTTCTGTTTGAATTCTAATTGCTTCTAATTCAGTTTCTGCTCTATTAATTGTGGCAATTAAATTTCTCTCTGTTTAGATTCTGCAATCCCAGTCCTCAAATCCCTTTTACATTCAAGCAATTTACATTTCTTGCCATTTAAGTTACTGCAATTTACATTTCTTGCACTTTAAGTTTCAGTTATTTAAGTTTCTTGTTCTTTAAGATTCGGTCTATTTTATTTTCCTGTTCTTTAATTTACTGCAATTTCCCTTCTCCCTTCACATTTTAAGCAATTTATCTTCTGTTAAATACAACCCACTCAACCAAAACTTGATTCGCTTGACTAAATCAACCACTAAACTAAAATTGCTCAATCCTTCAATCCCTGTGGGATCGACCTCACTCATGTGAGTTATTATTACTTGATGCGACTCGGTACATTTGCCGGTGAGTTTTGTGTTGGATCGTTTTCCACACATCAGTTGTCAGTCACGCGTTCATAGGTGAGAATGATGATGAGTGTCACGGGTCATCACATTCATCATGTTGAAGTGCAACGAATATCTTAGAACAGGAATAGCTGAATTGAATAGAAAATAGTAGTAATTGCATTAAAACTTGAGGTACAGTAGAGCTCCACACCCTTAATCTATGGTGTGTAGAAACTCCACCATTGAAAATACATAAGTGATGAAGGTTCAGGCATGGCCAAATGGCCAACCCCCAAACATGATCAGAAGACCGAATGGTCAAAGATCTTACAAAAAAGATACTGAATACAATTGTAAAAAGTCCTATTTATACTAGACTAGCTACTAGGGTTTACAGAAGTAAGTAATTGATGCAGAAATCCACTTCCGGGGCCCACTTGGTGTGTGCTTGGGCTGAGCTTGAGCTTCGCACATGCAGAGGCTTGTTTTGGAGTTGAACGCAAAGTTGTAACGTGTTTTTGGCCTTCAACTCTGGTTCGTGACGTGTTTCTGGCGTTTGACTCCAGAATGTAGCATAGAACTGGCGTTGAGCACCAGTTTACATCATCTAATCACGAATAAAGTATGGATTATTATATATTTCTAGAAAGCTCTGGATCTCTACTTTCTAACGCCATTGAGATTGTGCCATTTGGAGTTTTGTAGCTCCAGAAAATTCATTTCGAGTGCAGGGAGGTCAGCATCCAACAGCATCAGCAGTCCTTTGTCAGCCTTTTATAAGAGTTTTTGCTCAGGTCCCTCAATTTCAGCCAGAAATTACCTGAAATCACAGAAAAACACACAAATGCATAGTAAAGTCCAGAAATGTGAATTTAGCATAAAAACTAATGAAAACATCCCTAAAAGTAGCTAGATCCTACTAAAAACTACCTAAAAACAATGCCAAAAAGCGTATAAATTATCCGCTCATCACAACACCAAACTTAAATTGTTGCTTGTCCCTAAGCAACTGAAAATAAATTAGGATAAAAAGAAGAGAATATACTATAAATCCCAAAATATCAACGAATATTAATTCTAATTAGATGAGCGGGATTTGTAGCTTTTTGCTTCTGAATAGTTTTGGCATCTCACTTTCTCCTTTGAATTTTAGAATGATTGGCATCTATAGGAATTAGAATTTCAGATATTGTTATTGATTCTCCTAGTTAAGTTTGTTGATTCTTGAAAACAGCTACTTTTATGAGTCTTGGCCGTGGCCCTAAGCACTTTATTTTCCTGTATTACCACCGGATACATAAATGCCACAGACACATGACCGAGTGAACCTTTTCAGATTGTGACTCAGCTTTGCTAAAGTCCCCAGTTAGAGGTGTCCAGAGCTCTTAAGCACACTCTTTTTGCTTTGGATCATGACTTTAACCACTCAGTCTCTAGCTTTTCACTTGGACCTGCATGCCACAAGCACATGGTTAGGGACAGCTTGATTTAGCCGCTTAGGCCTGGATTTTATTTCCTTGGGCCATCCTATCCATTGATGCTCAATGCCTTGGTCTCCCTCAATCATGGTCAATTGACCGAGCCATTCCAACGCAACCTAGACAAGCACCTCTTTTACGAGAAGTAAAACAAGATGAATCAGGGAAAGTAGAGATTTTCTTTGATAGACGAAATTCTTTTTCTTCTAGATCTGAAGCAGGAACATCAAATGATTTTACTTCAGCAAGAAGATCTTTTTCAGTAACTTCCCAATCTCAATTTTCAAAAATGTCGAGACCAGCCAATTCTGAAATACATATTTCCGGATTACAAAACAATTCAAGCATCTCTCAAGGTGTTTACCAAGAGGATGATGGTGATGTAGAATTCGAAGTTGAATCTTCTATTCCATCCCATCAATCTCCAACATATTCTTCTTTGAATGGTAAATGAATAATACAGAATTTATTATAAACAGAGAAGCCTTGCTTAAAAACCTTAACTCTAAAGAGTATGACCTCCAAAGAGAATGGTATTTAAGTACTTATACAGCTTCTCAAATCTCATCATTCAAAGAAAAATATTACAAATTTTTAAATGATGTTAGAATGCATATTCCTTTTTTTTAATGGTTTCATGCTTATTCCATAAAAAACAACATTGAGTATCCTTTTAAAAATAAACAAACTTCATTTTCAGCAAATGTTATTTCAACTTGGAAAGTCAAAGATGGGAACTTAGTTAGATCTGAGTTTCCTCCAAAAGGAGCTTTTATTATCTCAAATACGGAAGGACATAATCCTGTTATGGCCTCTCCCTTTAAAACAAAGAATGCGGATGAAGCTGTCGCCCCTAAAGATATTAAAAATCTTATTGAACAATCAAATTATACCAACAAATTTTTACAATGCTTGGGTGACAACCTTTCATCTTCAGGATCTACTTTCTCCTTGAAAAATGTTTCTGAAGCATCAACTTCGAAAAGTATTGAGAAGCCTCTTTTTAAACCTTTCAAAATAAGTAACAAGGCTAAGCAAAGTCTTAAAACCTCCATTTTAAAACAACAATCTGGTGATTCGGAAGTTATTCAAAAGATTGACCAACTTTTGAACCGTTTTACTACTATCCCTGAAACTCCTACAAACTCAGGTGAATCCACTTCTCGTATTCAAACACGAGCATCTAAAGCTATTAATGCCCTTGGCATTAAGTCTAATGAATCTTGCTCTGAGCAAAGTGATGATTCTGGCAAATCATCCCTCAAGATCAGCCCCATTTTGACCAACTCCCTAACTAAGTGGAAGGGTTTAACTAAACCCTCTACGTATGGTTATAACCGTGTATCTGCTCCAGATTTAGCTCTCGAAGAAAGAGAACTAGGTTTTGTTAGCTTCAATGCCAACAATGTCTATGAATGGAATATAGACGGCAAAACGGAATATAATATCATGAGTATGCTCCAGCACATGACAATGGTAGGCACAGCCTATCAAGCTGCCCATGACACCTCTGAAGAAGCTGCCCATGACAGCCAATGTTATTGTTTCTGGTTTTAGTGGCCAGCTGAAAGGATGGTGGGATAACTACCTTTCCGATAACCAAAAACACTCAATCTTTTCTGCCATAAAAGTCAACGACCAAAACGAACCTATCATTGGTGACGACGGGGAACCTATCCCCGATGCTGTCAATACCTTAATTTTTACCATAGCAAGCCACTTCATTGGTGACCCTTCCCTTTGGAAAGATCGTTCTGTGGAACTGCTTTCCAATCTTAGATGCAAAACTTTGTCTGACTTTAGATGGTATAAAGATACCTTTCTTACTAGGGTTTATACCAGAGAAGATAGTCAGCAACCTTTCTGGAAAGAAAAATTCCTTGCTGGACTCCCCAAATCACTTGGAGATAAGGTAAGGGACAAAATTCGTAGCTTAACTTCAGACGGGATAATACCCTATGATGAGTTAAGTTATGGCCAACTCATTTCTTTTATCCAAAAGGTTGCCTTAAAGATTTGCCAAGATGATAAAATTCAAAGGCAACTTGCCCGTGAGAAATCTCAAAATCGTATTGATTTGGGAACTATCTGTGAACAATTTGGTCTTCCTGCTTGTCATCCAAGGAAATCTAAGAGACCTTCCAAACGAAAAGTTTTTAAACCTAACCCTGAAAAGAATTTCAGACGTTTCAAAAGGGATTTTCAAAAACCTAAAAATGAAACAGGTTTCCAAAAGAATTTCCAAAAGTATCCCCAGAAAAACCCCATTATTTGTTACACATGTAAAAAACCCGGACATGTTAGCAAATATTGTCGGTTAAAAGGAAAGATTAATAATCTGAACCTTGATCCTCAGATTGAGGACCAGATTAATAATCTTATGATTGAAAGTTCAGATGATAACTCTGGACCAGAATCTTCTGATAATAATATCAACAACATCCAAGTTGATGATGTTGAGTCATCCTCAGATTCAGATATCAAGCAAATTAATGTTTTATCCAAAGATCAAGATCTCTTATTTGATGCAATCGAGGCTATTGACAATCCAGAACAAAAGAAAGATTTTCTTTTAAAACTAAAAAGATCTTTGCAAAAGGAAAGAAAATCCAAAAGTTTGGTCCTTAATAACAAATATGACGTCAAACCTATTTTCAAAAAATTAGAAAAACAAGTTATTCGTCCCGTAACCATTCAGGACCTCCAAAGTGAGGTTAACAACCTTAAGAGAGAAATCCAGGAAATCAAAAGAAACCAAAACGATCATCATCTTATTCTCTCACAATTAGTACAAGAAGAAGAATCTGATGATGAGGATCTTGGTTCTCTTTTAAACCAAACTGAGTCCTCTAAGGAACAAGCAAACAAAATTTCTAACGACAATGAGGTAAAACAAATTTTGAGAATAATAAATGTATTCTCCTTCATGAAGCATCGTGTTAATGTCCGAATTGTCGTTAAAGATTTTGTTTTTGACACCATTGCACTCTTTGATTCAGGTGCAGATTCAAACTGTATTAAGGAAGGTCTGATCCCCACAAAATATTTCGAAAAGACTACTGAATACAAAATATTTTGAAAAAACTACTGAATGCCTTAGCTCAATAACGGGTGAAAGGCTAAGTATCAATTTTAAAATAACCAATGTTTTTATTGAAAAGGGAAATATTAGTATTCCCACCGATTTCATCATCTCAAAAGAGATAAAAAATGATGTAGTTTTGGGGACACCTTTTATAAATCTTTTGTTTCCTTATCTGGCAGATTGGCCTGGACTTACCTCTTTTGTAGGAGGACAAATAACTTTCTTTGAGTTCCTAGACTCACCTAAACAAAGATCTCTAAACCTAATCGAATCCAAAACCAAACAGATTTGTTTTCTAAAACAAGAAATCTCTTTCAAAACTCTTGAATCGCAGCTTGCGCAACCAAAAGTTCAAGAAAAAATAAAAAATCTTTTAAACCAAATTGAAACATCTATTTGTTCTGATTTGCCTCATGCCTTCTGGGATAGGAAACAACACATAGTTGATCTTCCATATGAAAAGGATTTCAAAGAATCGAAAATCCCTACAAAAGCCCGTCCCATTCAAATGAATGAGCAGCTTTTGCAGCATTGTCAACAAGAAATTAAAGATCTCTTGGATAAAAGATTAATCCGTCCTAGCAAAAGTCCTTGGTCTTGCTCTGCTTTTTATGTTAATAAACAAGCTGAGATAGAAAGAGGAACTCCCAGGCTTGTTATCAATTACAAACCTTTGAATCAAGCTTTACAGTGGATTCGTTACCCCATCCCAAATAAAAAGGATTTACTCAATAGATTAAACTCAGCAAATATTTTTTCAAAATTTGATATGAAGTCGGGCTTTTGGCAAATCCAAATCAC
>NC_029774.3:91793468-91804567 GCF_000817695.3 Arachis duranensis | reverse complement strand
AAAACCAAAGTCCGCAATCTTCCTTGTCTATACCTACCCATTCCTCATGCATTCAAAATAGTAGAAACTGATGCATCAGATTTAGGATACGGTGGTATTTTAAAACAAAAACTGCATGATAAAGAATGTATTATTGCATTTACATCCAAACACTGGAATTCTACTCAACAAAAATATTCCACAATCAAAAAAGAAATTTTAGCCATTGTTTTATGCATTACAAAATTTCAATCTGACTTACTCAATCAAAAATTTTTAGTCCGTGTTGATTGCAAATCAGCCAAAGATGTTTTACAAAATGATGTAAAAAATCTTGCATCAAAACAAATTTTTGCCAGATGGCAAGCAATTTTAAGTGTCTTTGATTTCGACATTGAGCATATCAAGGGTAACTCAAACTCTCTCCCTGACTTTCTCACACGTGAATATTTGCAGGGAGATAATCAAGGAAAAGATGCCTAAAAAGGCAACATTAGCCTCGGTAAGAGGCAGAGGTATTCGCCTAGCCCTTCCTGGGCCAACCAAGAGATCTGGGTCAAGTACCCCAACTGGGTCATCTACCCAACAACCTTCCCCTATAACCCAAGAGCCGACTGGGTCATCTACTCAGATCACAAAAAGTGTAGTTGAGTCATCTACTCAACCCCCAAGTAGTCAAACAGCCAAACAGACAAAAGCAGATTATGCCTTCCCAATCCAAACCTTGTTGGCCTTACAAGATGTAGGCCTTACAAAGCTCCATAAAAAATCCTGGGCTGACATATGTGACAGCTCAGATGAAGATGAAATTGACCTTACCAAACTTATCTCACAAATGGCAACTCAAAAAACCATTTGCAATGATCCAAAAGGAAAAACAATTGCCCAAACCATGCCACCTCAACCAAACCAAACCCAGCATGTCAAGACTCAATCAAAACAACCAACCACATACATTTCAAAAAACAAGTTCTCATCTGTCCTTCTTATGGAACCTGAGTTTTGGGAAAAATCACCTTTTAAGGTTATTCCTAAAGTTTTTCCACCAGGATTCCATTTTAGACCAACAGCCTTGAACAAAACCAGACAATTTTATGAATTCATATTAGTGGATTCAGATTCAGTCTCAATAAAACATTACAAAGATCCTAAAGATGCCACCAACATAACTCGTTCAACCATTCAAATTCTAAAAGTACTCACCCCTAATCAATTTGGTAAAAATCCAAACAATACTAAAAAATTCTCTAATCCTTATGACCCGATAGGATATTCTTATTGGGATTATGTGGATGCCTGGACAAGAGTATTTTGGTTACAAAATAATCAGAATAGACATTCTTGGCTTATCTATTTCAAGAAAAATACCAATTACCAATTCCCAAATTGGTTCTCCCATTGGTGGGATTACTTTGGTCCTCTACCAGAAATCTTGCCCCCACCTGCCGATGAGGGGTTCAAAATTTTCACCAAAAAATTTGACCAACAGGAAACAAGCATCCCTGCGGATCTTCAATTTTTCTCTACATTTTCACTGGCTTGGGTATTCTCATGGCAATACAGGTATGGCAAACAGGAGCATCCAAAGGTACCACCAATGCTTCAAAGAAATGCCTATGTTAAATGGTGGTCTCAGTTCAATGCAACCATGGCTCTCCCGGACAAAGTTCAAAAATGGTTCAACGAACACCCTAAGTTCGCCAAGCCATTTGATCATGAAGAGTCAATATTTCTCAATCAGAAAGCCCAAATTGCTACAGCCTAAACCATTCGACCATGAAGAATCAGTGTTCCTCAACCAGAAAGCCCAAATTGCAGCAGCCCTTGCAGGGGCCCAATCAAAAGAAACCTTAGCAAGACACCTTCAACAAATCATGGAGATGATTGATGAAGACAAAAAACTCAAAGATGATCCTACTCCCTCAGAAGAATCATCAAGCGATTACAATCAAAATGAAGACGATTGCTTTGGAATCAATTTAGGAGAAGATTAGATCTTAAAGCAACTTTGCAAAGAACAAAAATGTATCAACTTGTACTGTATAAATAGTACCGGTTAACATAACCGGCACTGTAGAAATAGTAATTTTCTCAACTATAAAAGGAGGCCAAGCTTTCATTGTAAGGCACCCTTTTCATTTTACAAAAACATAGAGAGAAGTTAGAGAGAGACGCTCTGAGAGTTCCCCTTGTAAGCTCTCCAGCACTTCTTCCCTCTTCTCCTTTTTCAATACATTCAATAAAAATCTTTTATTCAGTTCTTCATTTTAAGTGTTTCCATATTTAGATTTCTGTAATTGCATATGTGTGCGGACTACCGCCACATCTAACTACATAGCTAACCTGCATATGCGTGCGGACTACCGCCGCATCTAACTTCATATTTACTTCCTTGCTTTTGCATACATCCATCTGCATTCATACTGACGCTTACCTCCTTCTTCCCCTTTCCCTCCTAGACAAAAATTATTGTCACCATATCAATATAATTAAACTAAATTCAAGGATAGTTTCAAAATTCATGTACTTCTTGTTCTTTTGAATTAGAAACATTTTTCATTTAAGAGAGGTGAAGGATTCATGGAATTATTTATAGCCTTAAGACATAGTTACTAAATACTAATGATCATGTAACAGAGACATAAATATATATGACATAATAAGCATAAAAACCGAAAAACAGAAAAATAAGAACAAGGAATGAATCCACCTTAGTGATGGTGGCGCTTTCTTCTTGAAGAACCAATGATGTCCTTGAGTTCTTCTATGTCTCTTCCCTTCCTTTGTTGCTCCTCCCTCATTGCTCTTTGATCTTCTCTAATTTCATGGAGAATGATGGAGTGCTCTTGATGTTCCACCCTTAATTGATGCATATTGTAACTCAAATCTTCAAGAGAAGTGTTGAGTTATTCCCAATAGTTGTTGGGAGGAAAGTGCATCCCTTTAGGCATCTCTGGGATTTCTTGGTGATGAGCTTGTCCTCTTCAATGGGGATGTCTCCTTCTATGATGACTCCAGCTGAGTAACATAGATGGCAAATAAGATGAGGAAAAGCTAGCTTGCCAAGGTAGAGGGCTTTTCGGCTATTTTGTAGAATTCAAGGGAGATGACTTCATGAACTTCTACTTCCTCTCCATTCATGATGCTAAGAATCATGATGGCCCGATCCACAGTAGCTTCAGATCGGTTGCTAGTGGGGATGATGGAGCGTTGGATGAACTCCAACCATCCTCTAGCCACAGGCTTGAGGTCCAGTCTTCTTAATTGAACCGGCTTGCCTTTGGAGTCTCTTTTCCATTGAGCTCCTTCAACACATATGTCCATAAGGACTTGGTCTAACCTTTGATTAAAGTTGACCCTTCTTGTGTAGGGTTGTGCATCTCCTTGCATCATGGGCAAGTTGAATGCCAACCTCACATTTTCCGAACTAAAATCTAAGTATTTCCCCGAACCATTGTAAGACAGTTCTTTGGATTCGGGTTCATACTTTGATCATGGTTCCTAGTGATCCATGCATTGGCATAGAACTCTTGAACCATCAAGATTCCAACTTGTTGAATGGGGTTGGTCAGAACTTCCCAACTTCTTCTTTGAATCTCATGTCAGATCTCCGGAAACTCATTTTTCTTGAGCTTGAAAGGGACCTCAGGGATCACCTTCTTCTTAGCCACAACATCATAGAAGTGGTCTTGATGGGCTTTGGAGATGAATCTCTCCATCTCCCATGACTCGGAGGTGGAAGCTTTTGTCTTCCCTTTCCCTTTTCTAGAGGTTTATCCGGTCTTATGTGCCATCAATGGTAATGGAAAAATAAAAAGCTTATGCTTTTACCACACCAAACTTAGAATATTGCTCGTCCTCGAGCAATAGAAGAAAGAAAAGAAGAAGAAGAAGAAAAAAAATATGGAGGAAAGTGGAGAAAGGTGTATTCGGCCAAGGGATAGGAGAGGGAGTTGTGTTGTGTGAAAATTAAGGAGAATAGAGGGGTTTATATAGTGAGGGGAAATGGAGTAGGTTCGGCTATTTAGGGTGGGTTTGGGTGGGAAAAAAATTTTGAATTTTGAAGGTAGGTGGGGTTTATGGGGAATAGTGGATGGATGTGAGTGGTGAAGGGGGTAATTGGGAAGAGATATTGAGGTGATTGGTGAAGGGTTTTGGGGAAGAGTATTTATTGGAAAGAGAGGATGAATGTTGAGAAGAGGGGAGAATATGGTTAGATAGGGATCCTGTAGGGTCCACAGATCCTGAGATGATCCTGTGGGGTCCACAGATCCTGAGGTGTCAAGGATTTACATCTCTGCACCAATTAGGCATGTAAAATGCCTTTGCATGCAATTCTGGCGTTTAAACGCCGAGGTGATGCATGTTCTGGGAGTTCAACGTCCAACTGTAGCATGTTTCTAGCGTTGAACGCAGTTCCATGCTTGTTTCTGGCATTCAGTGCCAGCTCTTCTCAGGGTATATTCCTGGCATTTAGATTCCAGGATGCTGCTTGTTTTTGGCGTTCAACACCAGATCCATGCTCTATTCTGGCTTTGAACGCCAGCCAGATGCTCCTTATTGGCGTTTAAACGCCAATAAGTCCTTCCTCCAGGGTGTGATTTTTCTTCTGCTATTTTTGATTCTGTTTTTAATTTTAATTTTTTTTGTGACTGAACATGATCATGAACCTAATAAAACATAAAAGAACAATGAAAATAAAATAAAATTAGATAAATAAAAATTGGGTTGCCTCCCAATAAGCGCTTCTTTAATGTCAATAGCTTGACAGTGGCTCTCATGGAGCCTCACAGGTGATCAGGTCAATGTTGTAGACTTCCAACACCAAACTTAGAGTTTGGATGTGGCCTCTCAACACCAAACTTAGAGTTTGATTGTGGGGGCTTTGTTTGACTCTGTACTAAGAGAAGTTTTTCATGCTTCCTCTCCATTATTAAAGAAGAAGATCCTTGAGCCTTAAACACAAGGTAGTCCCTATTCAATTGAAGGACTAATTCTCCTCTGTTAACATCTATCACAGCTCCTGCTATGGCTAGGAAAGGTCTTCCAAGGATGATGCATTCATCCTCCTCCTTCCTAGTGTCTAAGATTATGAAATCAGCAGGGATGTAAAGGCCTTCAACCTTTACCAACACGTCCTCTACCAATCCATAAGCTTGTCTTACTGACTTGTCTACCATTTGTAATGAGAATATGGCAGGCTGTACCTCAATGATCCCCAGTTTCTCCATTACAGAGAGTGGCATAAGATTTATGCCTGACCTTAGGTCACACAGAGCTTTGTCAAAGGTCGTGGTGCCTATGGTACAGGGTATTAAGAATTTGCCAGGATCTTGTCTCTTTTGAGGTAAAGTTTGCTGAACCCATGTATCTAGTTCACTAATGAGCAAGCGAGGTTCACCTTCCTAAGTCTCATTACCAAACAACTTGGCATTCAGCTTCATGATGGCTCCTAGATATTGAGCAACTTGCTCTCTAGTTACATCTTCATCCTCTTCAGAGGAAGAATAGTCTTCATAGCTCATGAATGGCAGAAAGAGGTTTAATGGGATCTCTATGGTCTCTATATAAGCCTCAGATTCCTTTAGGTCCTCAATAGGGAACTCCTTCTTGCTTAAGAGACGTCCTATGAGGTCTTCCTCATTGGGATTCACGTCCTCTCCTTCCTCTCTAGGTTCGGCCATATTGATTATATCAATGGCCTTGCACTCTCTTTTTGGATTTTCTTCAGTATTGCTTGGGAGAGTACTAGGAGGAGTTTCAGTGATTTTCTTACTCAGCTGCCCCACTTGTGCCTCCATATTTCTGATGGAGGACCTTGTTTCACTCATGAAACTTAAAGTGGCCTTAGACAGATCAGAGACTAAATTTGCTAAGTTAGAGGTACTCTGTTCATAATTCTCTATCTGTTGCTGAGAAGATAATGGATAAGGCTTGATATTGCTGAGCCTATTTCTTCCACCATTATTAAAGCCTTGTTGAGGCTTTTGTTGATCCTTCCATGAGAAATTTGGATGATTTCTCCATGATGAATTATAGGTGTTTCCATAAGGTTCGCCCGTATAATTTACTTCTGCTATTGTAGGGTTCTCAGGATCATAAGCTTCTTCTTCAAAAGATGCCTCTTTAGTACTGTTGGCTGCATTTTGCCATCCATTCAGACTTTGAGAAATCATGTTGACTTGCTGATTCAACATTTTGTTCTAAGCCAAAATGGCATTCAGAGCATCAATTTCAAGAACTCCCTTCTTTTGAGGCGTCCCATTATTCACGGAATTCCTCTCAGAAGTGTACATGAACTGGTTATTTGCAACCATGTCAATAAGTTCTTGAGCTTCTGCATGCATTTTCTTTAGGTGAATGGATCCACCTGTAGAATGGTCCAATAACATCTTAGAGAACTCAGATTGACCATAATAGAATATATCTATCATGGTCCATTCTAAAAACATGTCAGAAGGACATCTTTTGGTCATCTGTTTGTATCTTTCCCAAGCTTCATAGATGGATTCACCATCTTTGTGTTTGAAGGTCTGAACATCCACTCTAAGCTTGCTCAGCTTTTGAGGAGGAAATAACTTAGCCAAGAAGGTCGTGACCAGCTTATCCCAGGAGTCCAGGCTATCTTTAGGTTGAGAGTCCAACCATGCTCTAGCTCTGTCTCTTACAGCAAAAGGAAAAAGCATGAGCCTGTAGACTTCAGGATCTACTCCATTAGTCTTAACAGTCTCACAGATCTACAAAAACTCAGTTAAAAATTGGTAGGGATCTTCTGATGGAAGTCCATGAAACTTGCAGTTCTGTTGCATTAGAGCAACTAGTTGAGGTTTCAGCTCAAAATTGTTTGCTCCAACGGCATGAATTGAAATGCTTCTTCCATCAAACTTGGAAGTAGGTGTAGTATAATCACCAAGCATCCTTCTTGCATTATTGTTGTTAGGTTCGGCTGCCATCTCCTTTTCTTGTTCGAAAATTTCAGCAAGGTTGTCTCTGGATTGTTGTAATTTAGCTTCTCTTAGTTTCCTCTTCAGAGTCCTTTCAGGTTCTGGATCAGCTTCAACAAGAATGTCTTTTTCCTTGTTCCTGCTCATATGAAAGAGAAGAGAACAGAAAAAGAAGAAGAATCTTCTATGTCACAGTAAAGAGGTTCCTTATTAGTAGTAGAAGAAGAAGGGAATAAAGAAAGGAGAATCCAAACACAAGGGTAAGGATAGGGGCAGTGATTTGAGATGAAGAGAGGTGAAGAGAGGGAGAAATTTTCGAAAATAAATTTTAAAAAGGAGTTAAATGAATTTCGAAAAATAAAGATAAGAAATAAAATTAAAATTAAAATTTAAAACAATTAATTAATTAAAGAAAGAATTTTTGAAAAAGAGGGAGGTATTTTCGAAAATTAGAGAGAGAAAAGTTGTTAGGTGGTTTTGAAAAAGATAAAAAATAAACAAAAGTTAATTGGTTAGTTTGAAAAAGATTTGAAAATTAATTTTGAAAAGATAAGAAGATAAGAAGATAAGAAGTTAGAAAAGATATTTTAAAATTAAATTTTTTAAAAAAAGATAAAATTTTAAAAAATATGATATAAAAGATAAAATGAAAAGATATGATTAGAAAAGATTTAATTTTTTTAAAATTAAAATTAATTACTTAACTAACAAGACACTAAAAGATATGATTCTAGAATTTAAAGATTGAACCTTTTCTTAACAAGAAAGTAACAAACTTCAAATTTTTGAATCAATCATATTAATTGTTAATAAAGTTTTCGAAAATTATGAATTAAAGATAAGAAAAAGATTTTAAAATTCAAATTAAAAATTTTCGAAAAAAATAGTAAGAAAAATGAAAAAGATTTGATTTTTGAAAAGGTTTTGAAAAGATAAGATTTTTAAAATTGAAAAATTGACTTGACTTACAAGAAATAACTAATTTTAAAAAATTTTTGACTAAGTCAACTCAAATTTTCGAAATTTTGAGCGAAAAAAGGAAAATATATATTTTTTATTTTTGAATTTTTAATGATGAGAGAGAAAAACAACAAAAATGACTCACAATATGAACATTATGAATCAAAACTCATGATGCATGCAAGAACACTATGAACGTCAAGATGAACACCAAGAACACTTTAAAGATCATGATGAACATCAAGAACATATTTTTGAAAAAATTTTTGATGCAAAGAAAACATACAAGACACCAAACTTAGAAATCTTTAATGCTTAGAAAATATGAATGCAAAGACGCACATGAAAAACAATAAAAGACACAAAACAAGAAAACATCAAGATCAAACAAGAAGACTTACCAAGAACAACTTGAAGATCATGAAGAACACTATGAATGCATGCATTTTCAAAAATTGCAAGAGCAAGATAAATATGCAATTGACACCAAACTTAAAACATGACACGAGATTCAAACAAGAAACACAAAAATATTTTTGATTTTTTATAATTTTATTATTTTTTGGATTTTATTTTATTTATTTTTTCGAAAAACATATATGAAAAAGGAAGTAATGAATTCAAACTCCTCAATCAAAATCCCAGGAATCATACCAGGTTAGTCTAAAGCTTGATGGCCAGCCAAGCTTCAGCATACCATTTTGAAACTCTAGAATTCATTCTTAAAAACTCTGAAGGATTTTTTGAAAATAGATGGAGAATTTTGAAAAATATTTTTGAAAACTTTTTGAAAGGAAAATAAAAAAGAAAATTACCTAATCTGAACAACAAGATGAACCGTCAGTTGTCCAAACTTGAACGATCCCCGGCAACGGCGCCAAAAACTTGGTGCACGAAATTGTGATCATCAACAATGGCGCCAAAAACTTGGTGATGCCAGGGCATCTAGGCCAGTTTCACTGACCTTTTCTTTACTGTTTTAGGGTAGTTTCATGTATTTTCCTAGTGAATAAGGCATGTTTTGGGTGAAAATACACTTACACCTTCATTTAAGTAAATATTATGAATTTTGCATGATTTCATGAGATTTTTTGCCAGAATTGCATAATAACTTGATGATGCATAATCTCATGACTTTAGCTAGAGCTTTGATGCACTTTAATTGCTTGATTTCAGGACAAATGAAGCATGGAAGAACCACGTTAGCATTCATGTTAACTTAGTTAACGTGACTACTAACGTGGGATGGCAAAGAGCTTGCAACGTTAATGAGAAAAGTGATCACCAATAACGCCTGTGAAGCCATTCATAGCTTACGTTAAGAGCCATGTTAACTAAGTTAACGTGGTACTTAACGTAGAAGAAAAAGAGGACTCCACGTTAACGAGAAATATGAACTCCAATAACGTTTCTCCTCAACGTTAGTGGTAAAAGTGAACACCACTAACTAGGCAATGCCCCACGTTAAGAGTCACGTTAACTTAGTTAACGTGAACTCTAACGTGGAAGAGGATCAACAACTCCAACATTAGTGACACTCACTTTTGTAACTAATGTTGGATCATTATCATTGCCTACGTTAACTCTCACGTTAAGATTGTTAACGTGAAAGTTAACGTGGAGTTGGGTTCAAAGAACCAACGTTAGTGACACTCACTTTTGTCACTAACGTTAGGAGATGGCTTCATTACTATGTTAAGAGCCACGTTAACTAAGTTAACGTGGGTTCTAACGTAGGGACTTAAGGCAATTGGAGCGTTAGTGACAAAGGTGAGTATCACTAACACTCTCGAAGGTGATAGAGACCCACGTTAGAAGCTACGTTAGCCAAGCTAACGTGAGATCTAACGTAGGGGCAAGAGGCAAGCAACGTTAATGGGAAAAGTGATTCCCATTAACGTTTGCGAAAAGGGGCACAAGCCAACGTTAATGGGAAAAGTGAGTCCCATTAACGTTGGCCAAGGATTGAGTAAGAAACGTTAGTATTCACGTTAAGATTACTAATGTTGGAACTAACGTGGGTATATAAGGGTGGAACGTTAGTGGAAAAAGTGAATGCCACTAACGTTCTTGCACTCAAAATATTACCCAACGATAATCTCACTAAATGCCCAAGCCTAATTCATATTTCTCTGCAAGCTGGGCCCACTAAAGATGAGAATTGCTTCAACTCAAGGTCCAGAGCCCACATCCAAGACTTGAAGAACTCACTAGAAGATCATGAGGAGTAGTATAAATAGGAGTAGTTTTGAACTAGAGAGAAGCTTAGCACTTTTGGGAACTACTCTATGCATATTTACGTTTCTGTACTTCTAGCATAGATTCATCTTTTCTGCCATTTTTGATTCCTAGATCTATGAACAACTAAACCCCTTTCATTGGGTTAGGGAGCTCTGTTGTAATTTGATGGATGATGAGCGGATAATTTATACGCTTTTTGGCATTGTTTTTAGGTAGTTTTTAGTAAGTTCAAGCTACTTTTAGGGATGTTTTCATTTGTTTTTATGTTAAATTCACATTTCTGGACTTTACTATAAGTTTGTGTGTTTCTCTGTGATTTCAAGTAATTTCTGGCGTAAATTGAGGGACTTGAGCAAAACTCTGAAAAAGGCTGGCAAAAGGACTGCTGATGTTGTTGGAATCTCACCTCCCTGCACTCGAAATAGATTTTTTGGAGCTAAAGAACTCTAAATGGCGCGCTCTCAACGGCATTGGAAAGTAGACATCCAGAGCTTTCCAGCAATATATAATAGTCCATACTTTATTTGGCAATGGAAGGTAGACATCCAGAGCTTTCCAGTAATATATAATAGTCCATACTTTATTCGGAAATTGATGACGTAACTTGGCGTTGAACGCCAAGTACATGCTGCTGTCTAGAGTTAAACGCCAGAAACACGTCACGACCCGGAGTTGAACGCCCAAAACACGTTATAACTTGGAGTTCAACTCCAAGAAAAGCCTCAGCTCGTGGATAGATCAAGCTTAGCCCAAACATACACCAAGTGGGCCCCGGAAGTGGATTTATGCATCAATTACTTACTCATGTAAATCCTAGTAGCTAGTCTAGTATGAATAGGATAAGTTACTATTGTATTAGACATCTTTTGACAGTTTAATCTTTGACTATTCTAGTCTTTGATCATTCGGTCTTCTGATCATTCAGGGGGCTGGCCATTCGGCCATGCCTGAACCTTTCACTTATGTATTTTCAAC
>NC_029774.3:91790720-91793165 GCF_000817695.3 Arachis duranensis | reverse complement strand
ATTAGCCGTGCAGTGACAACGCATAGGACCATTTTCCCGAGAGGATTACAAGTAGCCATTGATGATGGTGATGCCCTACATCCAGCTTGCCATGGAAATGAGTAGGAAGGATTGGATGAATGTAATAAAAAAGTAGAGATTCGAGAGGAGCACAGCATCTCCATACGCCTATCTGAAATTCCCACTATTGATTTACATAAGTATTTCTATCCCTTTTTATTTTCTTTTTATTATTAATTTTCAAAACCCATAACCATTTAATCTTCCTAACCGAGATTTACAAGGTGACCATAGCTTGCTTCATACCAACAATCTCTGTGGGATCGACCCTTACTCACGTAAGGTATTACTTGGATGACCCAGTACACTTGCTGGTTAAGTTGAACGGAGTTGTGAGCTTCTCTAACAGTGCCTGGAACTCTTGTATCACAATTTCGTCCACCAAGTTTTTGGCGCCGTTGCTGGGGATTGTTTGAGTATGGACAACTGACGGTTCATCTTGTTGCTCAGATTAGGTAATTTTCTTTTCAAAAATTTTTCAAAAATCTTTTTCAAAATTTTTCTTTTCTTTTTCATTTTTCTAAAGAATATTTTCGAAAAAAAATTAATAAAAATACAAAAAAAATTATAAAATCATAAAAAGAAAAAATATTTTGTGTTTCTTGTTTGAGTTTTGAGTCAATTTTTAAGTTTGCTGTCAATTGCATGCTTAAAAAATTTTTCTTGCATTTTTTTCGAAAAATTCATGCATTCATAGTGTTCTTAATGATCTTCAAGTTGTTCTTGGTAAGTGCTCTTGTTTGATCTTGATGTTTTCTTGTTTGGTGTATTTTCTTGTTTTTCATATGCATTTTTTGTTTGTTAGAGTCCATGCATTAAAGATTTCTAAGTTTGGTAACTTCCATGTTTTCTTTGCATCAAAAATTTTTCAAAATTATGTTCTTAATGTTCATCATGATCTTCAAAGTGTTCTTGGTGTTCATCTTGACATTCATAGTGTTCTTGCATGCATCATGTGTTTTGATCCAAAATTTTTAAGTTTTGGGTCACAATTGTGTTTTTCTCTCTCATAATTAAATTTCAAAAATAAAAAAAATATCTTTTCCTTATTTTTTTCATAATTTTCGAAAATTTGAGTTGACTTAGTCAAAAATTTTCAAAATTAGTTGTTTCTTACAAGTCAAGTCAAATTTTCAATTTTAAAAATCTTATCTTTTTAAAAATCTTTTTCAAAAATCATATCTTTTCAATTTTATCTTTGTTTTTCGAAAATTTTCAAAAATCTTTTTTAAATTATTTTCAAAATTTTTTTCTTATCTTTATATCATTTTTTCAAAATTACACTAACAATTAATGTGATTGATTCAAAAATTTGAAGTTTGTTACTTTCTTGTTAAGAAAGGTTCAATCTTTAAGTTCTAGAATCTTATCTTGAAGTTTCTCGTTAGTGAAGTAAGTAATTTTAAACTTAAAAATTAAATCTTTTTATCTTTTATCTTATCTTTTTCAAAATTTGATTTCAAAATATCTTTTATCTTATCTTTTATCTTATCTTTTTCAAAATTTTATCTTTTTCAAAATCTGATTTCAAAATATCTTATCTAACCTCTTATCTTCTTATCTTTTCAAATTTGATTTTAATATCTTTTTCAACTAACTCTTTGACTTTTTGTTTGTTTCTTATCTTTTTCAAAACCACCTAACTACTTTTCCCTCTCTAATTTTCGAAATATCTCATCTCTTTTTCAAAAATTCTTTTGTTTTAAATTTTAACTTTAATCTTATCTTATCTCTAATTTTCGAAAATTACTAACCCTTTTTTTAAATTATTTTCGAATTCTCTATCTCTTCTCTTTTATTCTATTTTATTATTTATTTACTAACACTTCTCTTTACCTTTTTTCATCTAAAAATCCGAACATAATCTATCCCTTGTGTTTGGATTCTTCACTCTTTCTTCTTTTACTAACATAAAGGAATCTCTATACTGTGACATAGAGGATTCCTCTTTCTTTTCTTGTTTTCTTCTCTTTCATATGAGCAGGAACAGGGAAAAAGGCACTCTTGTTGAAATTGATCCAGAACCTGAAAGGACTCTGAAGAGAAAATTAAGAGAAGCTAAGTTACAACAATCTAAAGGTAACCTTTCAGAAACATTAGAACAAGAGAAGGAGATGGCAGCCGAAAATAATAATAATGCAAGGAGAATGCTTGGTGACTTCACAAAGCCAACATCCAAATTTGATGGAAGAAGCATCTCCATTCCTGCCATTGGAGCCAACAACTTCGAGCTAAAACCTCAGCTAGTTTCCTTAATGCAACAAAACTGCAAGTTTTATGAACTTCCATCTGAAGATCCTTATCAGTTCTTAACTGAGTTCTTGCAGATCTGTGAGACTGTAAAGACGAATGGAGTTGATCCTGAAGTCTACAGACTCATGCTTT
>NC_029774.3:91785527-91789768 GCF_000817695.3 Arachis duranensis | reverse complement strand
CTAAAAACTATTCTTCCTCTGAAGAGGATGAAGATGTGACTGGAGAGCAAGTTGCTCAATATTTAGGAGCTATCATGAAGCTGAATGCCAAGTTGTTTGGTAATGAGACTTGGGAAAGTGAACCTCCCTTGCTCATTAATGAACTAGATACCTGGATCCAGCAAATTTTACCTCAAAAGAGACAAGATCCTAGCAAGTTCTTAATACCTTGTACTATAGGCACCATGACCTTTGAAAAGGCTCTATGTGATCTAGGGTCAGGGATAAATCTTATGCCACTCTCTGTAATGGAGAAGCTGGGAATCATTGAGGTACAACCTGCCTTGTTCTGAAGCGGGGATCATTGAGGTACAGCCTGCCATATTCTCACTACAGATAGCAAACAAGTCAATAAGACAAGCTTATGGATTAGTAGAGGACGTGTTAGTGAAGGTTGAAGGCTTTTACATCCCTACTGATTTCATAATCTTAGACACTAGGAAGGAAGAGGATGAATGCATCATCCTTGGAAGACCTTTCCTAGCCACAACAGGAGCTGTGATAGATTTCAACAGAGGTGAACTAGTCCTTCAATTGAATGGGGACTACCTTGTGTTTAAGGCACATGGCCATCCCTCTGTGACAAAAGAGAGTAAGCATGAAGAGCTTCTCTCAGTTCAGAGTCAAGAAGAGCCCCCACAGTCAAACTCTAAGTTTGGTGTTGGGAGGCCACAACCAAACTCTAAGTTTGGTGTAAAGATCCCATATCCAAACTCTAAGTTTGGTGTTGGGACTATACAACATTTACCTGATCACCTTTGTGGCTCTATGAGAGCCACTGTCAAGCTATTGACATTAAAGAAGCGCTTGTTGGGAGGCAACCCAATTTTATTTATGTAATTTTTATTTTATTTTATTCTATTGTTATTTTGTGTTTTATTAGGTACATGATCATGTGGAGTCACGAAAAAAAATATAAAAATTAAAAACAGGATCAAAAACAGCAGAAGAAAAAAATCACACCCTGGAGGAAGGACAGACTGGCGTTCAACACCAGTAAGAAGCATCTGGCTGGGGTTCAACGCCAGAACAGAGCATCAACCTGGCATTGAACGCCAGAAACAAGCAACATTCTGGTGTTTGAACGCCAGGAATGTGCCTAGAGGAAAAGCTGGCGCTGAACGCCAGTAACAAGCATGAAACTGGCATTCAACGCCAGAAACATGTTACATGTGGGCGTTGAACGCCCAGAATGTGCACCACTCGGCGTTTAAAGGCCAGAATGGTGTGCAAAGGCATTTTACATGCCTATTTGGTGTAGGGATGGAATTCCTTGACACCTCAGGATCTGTGGACCCCACAGGATCACCTCAGGATCTGTGGACCCCACAGGATCCCCACCTACTATATTCTCACCTTACCTCCTAATCCTATTTTACTCTTCCCCATGTCACACTTCCCAAAAACCCTTCACTAATCACCTCAATCTCTCTTCCCAATCACCTATTCACCACTCTCATCCACCCACTCTTCCCCCATAAACCCCACCTACCTTCAAAAATTCAAAAACATTTCCCACCCAATCCCACCCTAAATGGCCGAACCTACCCTCTTCCCTCTACCTATATATACCCTTCCATTCTACTTCATTTTCACACAACACTACCCCCTCTACTATACCTTGGCCGAATCTATCTCCCCTCACTCTCCTCCAATTTCTTCTTCTTCTTCTTCTCTTCTTTCTTCTTTTGCTCGAGGAGGAGCAATATTTTAAGTTTGGTGTGGTAAAAGCATAAGCTTTTTGTTTTTCCATTACCATCAATGGCACCTAAGGCCGGAGAATCCTCTAGAAAAGGAAAAGGGAAGACAAAAGCTTCCACCTCCGAGTCATGGGAGATGGAAAGATTCATCTCCAAGAGCCATCAAGACCACTTCTATGATGTTGTGGCAAAGAAGAAGGTGATCCCTGAGGTCCCTTTCAAGCTCAAGAAAAATGAGTACCCGGAGATCCGACATGAGGTCCGAAGAAGAGGTTGGGAAGTCTTAACCAACCCCATGCAACAAGTCAGAATCTTAATGGTTCAAGAGTTCTATGCCAATGCATGGATCACTAGGAACCATGATCAAAGTATGAACCTGAGTCCAAAGAATTATCCCACAATGGTTCGGGGAAAATACTTAATTTTAGTCTGGAAAATGTGAGGTTGGCGTTCCACTTGCCCATGATGCAAGGAGATATACGCCGCTACACTAGAAGGGTCAACTTTAATCAAAGGTTGGACCAAGTCCTTATGGACATATGTGTGGAAGGAGCTCAATGGAAAAGAGACTCCAAAGGCATGCCAGTCCAACTAAGAAGACTGGACCTCAAGCCTGTAGCTAGAGGATGGTTGGAGTTCATTCAACGCTCCATCATTTCCACTAGCAACCGATCTAAAGTTACTGTGGATCGGGCCATCATGATTCATAGCATCATGATTGGAGAGGAAGTAGAAGTTCATGAGGTCATCTCCAATGAAATTTACAAAAATAGCCGACAAGCCCTCCACCATGGCAAGGCTAGCTTTTCCTCACCTTATTTGCCATCTATGTTACTCAGCTGGAGTTATCATAGAAGGAGACATCTCCATGCAATGAGGGAGGAGCAACAAAGGCAAGGAAGGGACATAGAAGAGCTTAAGGACATTGTTGGTCCTTCAAGAAGAAGATGCCACTAAGGTGGACTCATTCCTTGTTCTTATTTCTTTCTGCTTTTCGGTTTTTATGTTGTGTTTATCTATGTTTTGTGTCTTTATTTCATGATCATTAGTATGTAGTAACTGTTCCGAGGGTTACCTGAAACGTGCAGCTCGGTCGTCTTGGTGAGGCCCGAGGTGGGGGTCAGGGACCCGAGCTTGATATGCAGAGTGGTTGGTGGTTGTACCTGCAATGACACTCCGATGCTTAAGTTAGCATGGGTCCAAGCAGATATTGAGTAGAATTAGAGTGTGAGTTATACCTGGGTGCTCCAGTGTATTTATAATAGTTGGTCGTGATCTTCCCTGGATAAGATATTCTTATCTTATCTTATCTTTTGGGAGTCTTTATCTCTATCTTTGTGGAACCGCCTTTTCTAGGCCTTTTCGGCCTTTAGCTTTTGGGCTGCGTTCCTTTTGATGGGCCTTCCTTGCTTTAGGGTCCGAGGTCTGACTTTTAGGCGTAGGCTTTAGGGCGAGGTCGGACCTTCTATGGACTTGCCGAGTTGGGGAGCTCGGTCAGGGTATGAACAGTGCCCTGCCCGAGTTCGTCCTTTTTGAGAGGTCGAGCTCGGGCATAGTAGTTTTTTCAAAATTCAAAATGGCCGTTTCAGCATTTATTGCTTTTTACCGTTTCTCCTCGATTTCCGTTCGGGCTCTGTGAAAGCATTATTTATTTGCTCCCTTCCTTTTTCTTCGTTTATTCTGTTCTCTTCCTGTTTTTCTGAGTTTCGCCATCTCTTTTTTGGGCACCGCTTCTTCTTTCTTTTTCTTCTTCCCCGAATCTTTCCGTGTGTTTTTCCGGGGTTTCCTCTGCGCCGCCGTTCTGTTCTCCTTGCTTCGGGGCTCGTCGTTCTCGTTTCTTTCTTTCCAGGTTTGTTCCCATCTCTTTTTCTTGTGCACATATGCTTCTGTTTCTTTTGTGTGGCTCTTTGTTTGTTTCTTTTTCTCTATGCCTGGGTTGCCCCGAAAAGAGGCGCCGCCATTGCTTTGGTTATTTGTATGTGGGGGGGCTCTTTTCTCTTGGTATTTTGTTTTCGAGTGGCTGCATTTTGAAAGAACTTTGTTTTCTCGTTTTGCTGAACGGGCTTTTGCTGTTTGCCTTTATGTGATTTTTTTGCTTGCTGTTGTATTCTTCTTTGTAGGTAATAATTTTATGTCTCGAAAGGTTCTTCAAGCGATGTCGACCAAGATTCCGAGTGGTCTTGGTTGGGTAGATCCTGTTCCTCTAAGAGTCCCTTCTGTGGTAGATTCTGAGTATTTAGCTAGGTTTCGTAGGCAATGTAGCATATGTGAAGATAGAGAGTCTGAGAGGGATTATGAACTAGTGGCCCCGGATTCCGAGGAGAGAGTTTGCTTCCCGCCTTTAGATAGTTCCGAGAAGCTCTTCTTTTACGCCTATGATTGTTTTTTCTCTAAGCTGGGTGTCCGACTTCCTTTTACCGACCTGGAGGCCGAGGTGTTGTGGTCCTGTAACCTTGCCCCTACGCAGCTCCATCCAAATTCCTGGGCATTTTTAAAGCTGTT
>NC_029774.3:91778094-91779260 GCF_000817695.3 Arachis duranensis | reverse complement strand
GGGGTATCCCCTAGCCCAAATAGGTCGGTGGGATAGGCCTTTAGTTCTTTTTCTTCAAGTCCGAGCTTGTCGAAGGCCGTTTTGAACAGGATATCTGCTGAGCTTCCCTGGTCAACCAGGGTTCGATGTAGGTTGGCGTTTGCTAGGATGATGGTGATTACCATTGGATCGTCGTGTCCGGGTATTATCCCTTGAGCATCTTCTCAGGTAAACGAGATAGTAGGTAGTTCGGGCAGGGGACTGTCTTCTCGGACGTGGTAGACTTCTTTGAGGTGTCTTTTTCGCGAGGATCTGGATGTTCCTCCGCCAGCAAAACTTCCATTTATCATGTGAACGTGCCTTTCAGGGGTTCGTGGGGTTTGTTCGGCCCGATCTTCGTTATCTCTCCGCCTTCTCTTCCTGGTCTCTTCTTCTTTCTCTGCTATGTATCTGTCGAGTTTCCCTTCTCTGGCTAGTTTTTCTATAACATTTTTTAGGTCGTAGCAGTCGTTAGTAGAATGACCATAGAGCTTGTGATATTCACAGTATTCGGACCGATCTCTCCCCGCTCTCTTGTGTTTTAGCGGTCGGGGCGGAGGGATCTTCTCGGTGTGGCATACTTCTCTGTAGACGTCTACCAGGGAAACTCGGAGGGGGGTGTAGTTGTGGTACTTCCGTGGCTTGTCCGAGTTGGGTTCTTCTTTCTTCTTCTGTTCCCGATCTCGATCTCGGAGTGGGTAGGTTGATTCCTTCCTAGAAGAGTCTCTTAGCTGAGAGGTTTCCTCCATGTTGATATATTTTTCTGCCCGCTCCTGCACCTCGTATAGGGAGGTCGGGTATCGTTTGGATAGGGACTGGCTAAACGGTCCCTCTCTTAGGCCGTTTGCTAGTCCCATGATCGCTGCTTCAATGGACAAGTGTTGTATGTCCAGGCAGGCTTTGTTGAATCGCTCCATGTATTCTCGGAGAGTTTCTTGGTTACCTTGTTTGATCCCGAGTAGGCTGGGGGCATGTTTTGCTTTGTCCTTTTGAATGGAGAACCTTGTTAGGAATTTTTTGGTTAGGTCTTCGAAGCTGGTGATGGATCTTGGTGGCAGGTTGTCGAACCACTTCATGGATGACTTGGTGAGAGTGGTGGGGAAGGCTTTACACCGAATTGCGTCGGAGGCGTCGACTAGGTACATTCT
>NC_029774.3:91770180-91771420 GCF_000817695.3 Arachis duranensis | reverse complement strand
GAGTGAAAAAGGGACCTCGGGGATCACCTTCTTCAAGGCCACAACTTCATAGAAGTGGTCTTGATGCACCCTTGAGATAAATCTCTCCATCTCCCATGACTCGAAGATAGAAGCTTTTGCCTTCCCATTCCTCTTTCTAGAGGTTTCTCCGGCCTTGGATGCCATAAATGGTTATGGAAGAACAAAAAGCAATGCTTTTACCACACCAAACTTAAAGGGATTGCTCGTCCTCGAGCAAAATAAGAAAGAAGAGAGTAGAAGAAGAAGAAATGAGAAAGAAGGGAATGGCTTTGTGTTCGGCCAAAAAGGGGGAGAAGTAGTGTTTAGGTTGTGTGAAAATGAAGGAGTGAAGATGGGTTTATATAGGAGAGGGGGAGGGTTGATGTTCGGCTATGTATGGGTGGGTTTGGTGGGAAAGTGGGTTGAATTTGAATGGTGAGGTAGGTGAGGTTTTATGAAGGATGGATGTGAGTGGTGAAGAGAAAGATGGGATTTGATAGGTGAAGGGTTGTTTTTGGGGAAGAGGTGTTGAGGTGATTGGTGAATGGGTGAAGAAGAGAGAGAGTGGTGGGGTAGGTGGGGATCCTGTGGGGTCCACAGATCCTGAGGTGTCAAGGAAAAGTCATCCCTGCACCAAATGGCATGCAAAAATGCGTTTTTAGCCATTTCCGGCGTTAAACGCCGGGCTGGTGCCCATTTCTGGCGTTTAACGCCAGCTTCTTGCCCTTTTTTGGCGTTTAACGCCAGTCTGGTGCCCCTTTCTGGCGTTAAACGCCCAGAATGGTGCCAGACTGGGCGTTAAACGCCCAACAGCTAGCCTTACTGGCGTTTAAACGCCAACATGCTCTCCTCCAGGGTGTGCTATTTTTCTTTCTGCTTTTCATTCTGTTTTTGCTTTTTTTTATTGATTTTGTGACTTCTCATGATCATCAACCTACAAAAAATATAAAATAACAAAAAAAAAACATAACATTGGGTTGCCTCCCAACAAGCGCTTCTTTAATGTCAGTAGCTTGACAGAGGACTCTCATGGAGCCTCATGGATGCTCAGAACAATGTTGGAACCTCCCAACACCAAACTTAGAGTTTGAATGTGGGTGTTCAACACCAAACTTAGAATTTGGTTGTGGCCTCCCAACACCAAACTTAGAGTTTGACTATGGGGGCTCTGTTTGGCTCTGTTTTGAGAGAAGCTCTTCATGCTTCCTCTCCATGGTGACAGAGGGATATCCTTGAGCCT
>NC_029774.3:91768150-91768826 GCF_000817695.3 Arachis duranensis | reverse complement strand
CTAGACAAGTCATCCAGTTCTTTGGTGAGCAAAGGGAGTTCATCCTCCCAAGTCTCATTTCCAAATAACTTGTCATTTAGCTTCATGATTGCTCCAAGGTATTTAGCAACTTGCTCTTCAGAGGAAGAATACTCATCAGAGCTCATGAATGGCAGAAGTAAGTCCAATGGAATCTCTATGGTCTCATTTTTCAGATTCCCATGGTTCCTCATTGGGAAACTCATTGGAGGCCAGTGGACGTCCATTGAGGTCTTCCTCAGTGGCATTCACTATCCCCCTCTCCAAATTTGGCCATGTTGATGGCTTTGCACTCTCCTTTTGGATTTTCTTCTGTATTGCTTGGGAGAGTATTAGGAGGGAGTTCAGTAATTTTCTTGCTCAGCTGACCCACTTGTGCCTCCAAGTTTCTAATGGAGGACCTTGTTTCAGTCATGAAACTTTGAGTGGTTTTGATTAGATCAGAGACCATGGTTGCTAAGTCAGAGGTGTTCTGCTTAGAACTCTCTGCCTGTTGCTGAGAAGATGATGGAAAAGGCTTGCAATTGCTAAACCTGTTTCTTCCACCATTATTATTGTTGAAACCTTGTTGAGGTCTCTGTTGATCCTTCCATGAAAGATTTGGATGATTTCTCCATGAAGGATTATAGGTGTTTCCATAGGATTCTCCCATGTAATT
>NC_029774.3:91763867-91764021 GCF_000817695.3 Arachis duranensis | reverse complement strand
GGTTTACACAGATGAGTAAATGACATAAAAATCCACTTCCGGGCCCACTTGGTGTGTGCTTGGGCTGAGCAATGAAGCCTTTTCGTGTAGAGACTCTTCTTGGAGTTAAACGCCAGCTTTGGTGCCAGTTTGGGCGTTTAACTCCCATTCTTGT
>NC_029774.3:91758063-91763858 GCF_000817695.3 Arachis duranensis | reverse complement strand
GCGTTTAACGCTGGGAATTCTGAGGGTGTTTTGAACGCCGGTTTGGGCCATCAAATCTTGGGCAAAGTATGGACTATCATATATTGCTGGAAAGCCCAGGATGTCTACTTTACAACGCCGTTGAGAGCGCGCCAATTGGGCTTCTGTAGCTCCAGAAAATCCACTTCGAGTGCAGGGAGGTCAGAATCCAACAGCATCTGCAGTCCTTTTTAGTCTCTAAATAAGATCTTTGCTCAGGTCCCTCAATTTCAGTCAGAAAATACCTGAAATCACAGAAAAACACACAAACTCATAGTAAAGTCCAGAAAAGTGAATTTTAACTAAAAACTAATAAAAATATACTAAAAACTAACTAGATCATACTAAAAACATACTAAAAACAATGCCAAAAAGCGTACAAATTATCCGCTCATCAGCTGGGCATGATGACAAACACAAAGAGTCAATGGATTCTACTCCAACCTGATTGAGAACCGACAGATGATTAGCCGTGCTTTGACAGAGCATTTGGACCATTTTCACTGAGAGGATGGGATGTAGCTATCAACAAGGGTGATGCCTCCAGACGATTAGCCGTGCAGTGACAGTGCATAGGACCATTTTCCTGAGAGGATTAAAAGTAGCCATTGATGATGGTGATGCCCTACATACATCTTGCCATGGAAAGGAGTAGGAAGGATTGGATGAATGTAATAAAAAAGTAGAGATTCGAGAGGAGCACAGCATCTCCATACGCCTATCTGAAATTTCCACTATTGATTTACATAAGTATTTCTATCCCTTTTTATTTTCTTTTTATTATTAATTTTCGAAACCCATAACCATTTAATCTGCCTAACCGAGATTTACAAGGTGACCATAGCTTGCTTCATACCAACAATCTCTGTGGGATCGACCCTTACTCACGTAAGGTATTACTTGGATGACCCAGTACACTTGCTGGTTAAGTTGAACGGAGTTGTGAGCTTCTCTAACAGTGCCTGGAACTCTTGTATCACAATTTCGTCCACCAATGGATCAATTATAGTTTTCATTCTTTTTCTTCTTTCTTTTCTCTTGATCTTACTAGAAAGCTTTCGATCCTAATTCAATTGGTTAGTTGTCTTGGAAAAGAAACTCTCCATAATTGGATCTCCTTTGAACCTTGGAAAAGGGATGAGGAAATCATGCTAGAAATGCTTTCTCATGTTAGACCAAATTGGGGTTTAGATGGATATTGTGACATTTAATCCTCCCAACACTTTGATTTGGAAATACACGTGGTATAATCAGTGACCACACTTTCATCTCTTCCCATGAGCAATTAAATCAAGGAATTGGGCAATTGTTCAAGCTTAGAGAGATTGGATTGCCAAGGAATTGGGATCCAATCACTTAAGATTGCCAAGGAGATTAATGAATGCATTGATTGAGGAAGACATGAGAATGAACTTGATCCGGAGAATGCAACATCTCCTAAACCCAATGATCTTCCCATTTCTGATCTTACCCATTCTATTTACTTTCTGACATTTAATTTCCTGCTCATTATCCTAACTTCCCATTTAAGATTCTGCACTTTAATTTTTGTTGTTTACTTTCTAGTCATTTAAATTCCTGCATCTCAATCTCAATTCTGTTTAGCTCAACTAGCATATTCTTCTAACTAAAGTTGCTTGACCAATCAATCCCTGTGGGATTCGACCTCACTCTATTGTGAGTTTTACTTGACGACAATTCGGTATACTTGCCGAAGGAAAATTTGTTGAGAGACAAGTTTTCATGCATCACTTGGTAGCGCTCTCAACGTGGATCACACTTAGTCACAACTTCGCACAACTAACCAGCAAGTGCACTGGGTCGTCCAATTAATACCTTACGTGAGTAAGGGTCGATCCCATGGAGATTGTTGATATGAATCAAGCTATGGTCATCTTGTAAATCTCAGTTAGGCGGATAATAAATGTTATGGAGTTTTCGAATAGTAAATAAAGCAGAAAATAAAGATAAAGTTACTCATGTAATTCAATGGTGGGAATTTCAGATAAGTGTATAGAGATGCTTGTCCCTATTAGATCTCTGCTTTCCTACTGCCTTCCTTTAATCCTTTTTATTCCTTTCCATGGCAAGCTGTATGTAGGGCATCACCGTTGTCAATGGCTACATCCCATCCTCTTAGTGAAAAAGGTACAAATGCTCCGTCATGGCACGGCTAATCATCTGTCAGTTCTCGATCATGTTGGAATAGAATCCCTTGATTCTTTTACGTTTGTCATCACGTCCAACAATCGCGAGTTTGAAGCTCATCACAGTCATTCAATCCCTGAATCCTACTCGGAATACCACAGACAAGGTTTAGACTTTTCAGATTCTCATGAATGCCGCCATCAATCTAGGTTATACCACGAAGATTCTGATTAAGGAATCCAAGAGATATGCTCCCGGTCTGAGGTAGAACGAAAGTGGTTGTCAGTCATGCGTTCATAGGTGAGAATGATGATGAGTGTCACGGATCATCACATTCATCATGTTGAAGTGCAACGAATATCTTAGAACAGGAATAGCTGAATTGAATAGAAAATAGCAGTAATTGCATTAAAACTTGAGGTACAGTAGAGCTCCACACCCTTAATCTATGGTGTGTAGAAACTCCACCATTGAAAATACATGAGTGATGAAGGTTCAGGCATGGCCGAATGGCCAGCCCCCAAACATGATCAGAAGACTGAATGGTCAAAAGACCTTACAAAAAAGACACTGAATACAATAGTAAAAAGTCCTATTTATACTAGACTAGCTACTAACGTTTACAGAAGTAAGTAATTGATGCAGAAATCCACTTCCGGGGCCCACTTGGTGTGTGCTTGGGCTGAGCTTGAGCTTTACACGTGCAGAGGCTTCTTTTGGAGTTGAACGCCAAGTTGTAACGTGTTTTTGGCGTTCAACTCTGGTTCGTGACGTGTTTCTGGCGTTTGACTCCAGAATGCAGCGTGGAACTGGCGTTGAGCACCAGTTTACGTTGTCTAATCACGAATAAAGTATGGACTATTATATAATGCTAGAAAGCTCTAGATGTCTACTTTCCAACGCCGTTGAGAGCGCTCCATTTGGAGTTTTGTAGCTCTAGAAAATCCATTTCGAGTGCAGGGAGGTCAGAATCCAACAGCATCAGCAGTCCTTTGTCAGCCTTTTATCAGAGTTTTTGCTCAGGTCCCTCAATTTCAGCCAAAAATTACCTGAAATCATAGAAAAACACACAAACTCATAGTAAAGTCCAGAAATGTGAATTTAGTATAAAAAATAATGAAAACATCACTAAAAGTAGCTAGATCCTACTAAAAACTACCTAAAAATAATGCCAAAAAGCGTATAAATTATCCGCTCATCAGTAAGCATTTCTGATCCGAAAGGCCTTTTGTCGCTGCCTTGTAAACTTATGCTGAGGTGTTGCGGTGTTGTCTGTCAGAGGGTTGTGTATTTGTGCTTGCCTTCCATGCTCGGAGTTTGCAACTGCCTCGTTTTGTCATTTTAGTAGGTAATTATGTTTCAGAAATCCCCGCGTTAGTGTTTTGTACCTGTATTAAAGCCTTTACGATATTAATGTTCTTAGGATTTAGTAACCAAGGTTGCTTGTTGTGATTTAGACCTGTTTATGCTGCTGCGAAAGTGTGTGGGACTGTGCTTTGAAGCTGCCATTGATTTTGGGTCGAGATGAAAGGATTTTTGAGAGGTGTTTGGGTTATGGTTTCAATTTGTCAAGGTATGGGCTTTTTCAGAAAAACATATTTTATATATTGAAATTATTATATACGGATATTATGTGGTAAAAATGTATACTTGAGTGATTGTATAAGTCTTGTGTGATGTTAGTTGTTTTGGACGAACATGAATGCTTGGTTGATATGATTATTATTTGGTTTTGTGAAATGGATGGTTTTGAAGTGTTTCTTTAAAGTCGCTTCTTTAAAGCTTTGAAATCAAGTTTACCTCGTTGAAAATTGACTTGAGTTTGATTGTGTAACACCCTACTACATAGAGTTTTATGCTTAAGTCGTAGAACAGAGGTAGTGTGGTGTTACGGACCTCTAATCCATAAAATAGATACATATAATAGTGAAAAGTTATAATATACTGGGAGCCTTGAAAAATGGGTAAACAAAAGTCACAAAATAATAAGCGCAACGCTCAAGGAATAGGATTACTTGCGTGCTAAGAAACCTAGAAGATAAGGATAAGAATAAGCGACAGAGTAAAAGAAAGCCAAGAATACATCATAACTAACTCCTAACTCAGCCCGCAAAGCCAAGGCTGGCCGGAGGATATATATATATATATATATAATCATACATAAGTTCTTGGAGAGTAAGCTAGTACATATACACATACATATACAAAATAGAAACCCAAAATACACCGGGGATTGCTCCGTGATGAGCGGATAATTTATACGCTTTTTGGCATTGTTTTTAGTATGTTTTTAGTATGTTTTAGTTAGTTTTTATTACATTTTTATTAGTTTTTTGTTAAAATTCACTTTTCTGGGCTTTACTATGAGTTTGTGTGTTTTTCTGTGATTTTAGGTATTTTCTGGCTGAAATTGAGGGACCTGAGCAAAAATCTGATTCAGAGGCTGAAAAGGACTGCAGATGCTGTTGAATTCTGACCTCCCTACACTCAAAGTAGATTTTCTGCAGCTACAGAAGCCCAATTGGCGCGTTCTTAATTGCGTTGGAAATTAGACATCCTGGGCTTTCCAGCAATGTATAATAGTCCATACTTTGCCCGAGATTTGATTGCCCAAACCGGCGTTCAAAATCAACTCAAGACTGCCCGGCGTTTAATGCCGGAACTGGCACAAGAATGGGAGTTAAACGCCCAAACTGGCACAAAATCTGGCGTTTAACACCAAGAAAAGTCTCTACACATGAAAGCTTCAATGCTCAGCCCAAGCACACACCAAGTGGGCCCGGAAGTGGATTTTTATGTCATTTACTCATCTTTGTAAACCCTAAGCTACTAGTTCTCTACAAATAGGACCTTTTGCTATTGTATTAGACATCTTTTGATCATGTTTTTATAATTGACCCTCTTTGGGAGGCTGGCCATTCGGCCATGCCTAGACCTTGTTCTTATGTATTTTCAACGGTGGAGTTTCTACACACCATAGATTAAGGTGTGGAGCTCTGCTGTACCTCGAGTATTAATGCAATTACTATTGTTCTTCTATTCAATTCGGATTATTCTTGTTCTAAGATATTCATTTTCACCCAAGAACAAGATGAATGTGATGATTATGTGACACTCATTATCATTCTCACTTATGAACACGTGCCTGACAACCACCTCCGTTCTACTAGCAAACAAGGCTTGAATATTTATCTCTTGGATTCCTTAATCAGAATCTTCGTGGTATAAGCTAGAATTGATGGCGGCATTCAAGAGAATCCGGAAGGTCTAAACCTTGTCTGTGGTATTCTGAGTAGGATTCGAGGATTGACTGACTGTGACGAGCTTCAAACTCCTGAAGGCTGGGCGTTAGTGACAGACGCAAAAGAATTACTGGATTCTATTCCAACCTGATTGAGAACCGACAGATGATTAGCCGTGCTGTGACAGAGCGCGTTGAACATTTTCACTGAGAGGACGGGACTGTAGCCATTGACAACGGTAATGCCCAACATACAGCTTGCCATGGAAAGGAGTAAGAAGGATTGGATGAAGACAGTAGGAAAGTAGAGAGACGGAAGGGACAAAGCATCTCCATACACTTATCTGAAATTTTCACCAATGAATTACATAAGTATCTCTATCTTTAT
>NC_029774.3:91756513-91757894 GCF_000817695.3 Arachis duranensis | reverse complement strand
TGGAATTCTTATTAAAAATTTTGAATCTCTTTATTTTCTTCTCCATATAATTTTCGAAAAATCCAAAAAAAATTTACAAAATCATAAAAAAAAATAAAAATATTTTATGTTTCTTATTGAGTCTAGTGTCTCATTTTAAGTTTGGTGTCAATTGCATGCATTCTTTGAATTCAATCATGTGTCTTCATTGATCTTCAAGTTGTTCTTGATGATTTCATTGCTCTGATCTTTAAATTCTCTTGTCTTGAGTGTTTTGTTATTTCTCATATGCATTCTCAACTTGTTAGTGTCAGTAGTATACAAACTTCTAAGTTTGGTGTCTTGCATGCATTGTTTAGTTGATCTTAGTTTCATTTTGATTATTCCTCATTATTAAAAATCCAAAAAATTTTTAATTTGTGTCTTTTCAAGTCAATAATATAGAGAATTGAAGATTTAGAAGATACAGCAGAGGAATTACACAGAAAAAGCTGGGCGTTCAAAATGCCCAGTGAGGAAGGAAAACTGGCGTTTAAACGCCAGCCAAGGTGCCTGGCTGGGCGTTTAATGCCCAAAAGGGTAGCATTTTGGGCGTTAAACGCCAGAATAGATACCATTCTGGGCGTTTAACGCCAGGATGGCACAAGAGGGAAGATTTTGTTTTTAATGCAAATTTTTTTTTCAAGTTTTCATAATTTTTTAAAATCAAATATTTTTCAGATTATATCTTTTCAATCATATATTTTCAAAATCAATTTCTTTCCACTTTTCAAAAATACTTGCTAACAGTTAATGATTTGATTCAACATTTCAAGTATGTTGCCTTTTCTGTTGAGAAAGGTTTAATATTTGAATCATATCTTTTCTTGTTAGCCAAGTCATTAATTTTAAAAATCAAATCTTTTAAATTGTTTTTCAATCATATATTTTCAATCATATCTCTTTAAAACCATAACTTTTCAATCATATCTTTTTAATCACATCTTTTTCAAAATAGTTTTCAATCATATCTCTTTGATTTCCAATTTCAAAATCTTTTTCAAAATCACTTTATTTTCTCAATCTTAGTTTTCGAAAATCAATTACCATTTTTTCAAAATTTCTTTTAATTAATTCACTTTAATTTTCGAAAATTTCTTCCCCTCTTCTCACATCCTTCTATTTATGGACTAACACTCCTCAACTTTCAACAATTCGAACTCCATCTCTTTTGATAAGTTCAAATTCTTCTTCTACCTCTTCCTTCTATTTTTCTTTTCCTCTGACACCTCAAGGAATCTCTATACTGTGACATAGAGAATTCCAAACTTTCTTTGTTTTCTTCTCTTTCATATGAGTAGAAACAAAGATAAAGGCATTCTTGTTGAAACTGATCCTGAACCTGAAAGGACTCTGAAGAGGG
>NC_029774.3:91755005-91756047 GCF_000817695.3 Arachis duranensis | reverse complement strand
GGAGTTATTGAGATTGATACTCTGAATGCCATATTGGCTCAGAACAAAATATTGACTCAGCAAGTCAATATGATTTCTCAAAGTCTGTCTGGAATGCAAGCTGCACCAGGCAGTACTAAGGACGCTTCATCTGAAGAAGAAGCTTATGATCCTGAGAACGTTTCAATGGAAGAGGTGAATTACATGGGAGAACCCTATGGAAACACCTATAATCCTTCATGGAGAAATCATCCAAATCTCTTATGGAAGGATCAACAGAGACCTCAACAAGGTTTCAACAACAATAATGGTGGAAGAAACAGGTTTTGCAATGGCAAGCCTTTTCCATTATCTTCTCAGCAACAGATAGAGAATTCTAAGCAAAGCCACTCTGACTTGGCAACCATGGTCTTTGATCTAATCAAAACCACTCAAAGTTTCATGACTGAAACAAGATCCTCCATTAGGAACTTGGAGGCACAAGTGGGTCAGCTGAGTAAGAAAGTTACTGAACTCCCTCCTAGTACTCTTCCAAGCAATACAGGAGAAAATCCAAAAGGAGAGTGTAAGGCCATCAACATGACCGAATTTTGGAGAGGAGAAAGAGGCAGTGAACGCCACTGAGGAAGACCTCAATGGACGTCCACTGGCCTCCAATGAGTTCCCTAATGATGAACCATGGGAATCTGAGGCTCACACTGAGACCATAGAGATTCCATTGGATTTACTTCTGCCATTCATGAGCTCTGATGAGTATTCTTCCTCTGAAGAGGATGAAGATGTCACTGAAGAGCAAGTTGCTAAATACCTTAGAGCAATCATGAAGGTAAATGACAAGTTATTTGGTAATGAGACTTGGGAGGATGAACCCCCTTAGCAAAGAATTGGATAACTTGACTAGGCAAAAATATCCTCAAAAGAGACAGGACCCTGGCAAGTTCTCAATACCTTGTACAGTAGGCACCATGACCTTCAAGAAGGTTCTGTGTGACCTAGGGTCAAGCATAAACCTCATGCCTCTCTCTGTAATGGAGAAGCTAGGGATCTTTGAGGTGCAAGCTAC
>NC_029774.3:91754543-91754776 GCF_000817695.3 Arachis duranensis | reverse complement strand
AACAGAGGAGAATTGATCATTCAAGTGAATGAAGAATCCCTTGTGTTTAAGGCTCAAGGATATCCCTCTGTAACCATGGAGAGGAAGAATGAAGAGCTTCTCTCAAAACAGAGTCAAACAGAGCCCCCACAGTCAAACTCTAAGTTTGGTGTTGGGAGGCCACAACCAACTTCTAAGTTTGGTGTTGAACCCCCACATTCAAACTCTAAGTTTGGTGTTGGGAGGTTCCAACA
>NC_029774.3:91751797-91754465 GCF_000817695.3 Arachis duranensis | reverse complement strand
TGACATTAAAGAAGCGCTTGTTGGGAGGCAACCCAATGTTATATTTATCTATTTTTCCTTTGTCCTTTGTTATTTTATATAGGTTGATGATCATGGGAAGTCACAAAATCAATTGAAAAAGCAAAAATAGCATGAAAAATAGAAAGAAAAATAGCACACCCTGGAGGAAAACTTGCTGGCATTTAAACGCCAGTAAGGGCAGCAAATGGGCATTTAACGCCTAGTCTGGCACCATTCTGGGCGTTTAACGCCAGAAAGGGGCACCAGACAGGCGTTAAACGCCAGGAAGGGGCAAAAAGCTGGCGTTAAATGCCAGAAATGGGCACCAGCCCGGCGTTTAACGCCAGAATTGGCAGAAGGAGCATTTTTGCTCGCCACTTGGTGCAGGGATGAATTTTCCTTGACACCTCAGGATCTGTGGACCCCACAGGATCCCCACCTACCCCACCACTCTCTCTCTTCTTCACCCATCACCTCAACACCTCTTCCCCAAAAACCCCTCACCTATCAAATCCCACTATTCTCTTCACCACTCACATCCATCCTTCATAAAACCCCACCTACCTCACCATTCAAATTCAAACAACTTTCCCTCCCAAACCCACCCATAATGGCCGAACCATACACCCCCTCTCCAATCCTATATAAACCCATCTTCACTCCTTCATTTTCACACAACCTAAACACTACTTCTCCCCCTTGGCTGAACCACAAAGCCACCTCCATCTCCTCTATTTCTTCTTCTTCTACTCTCTTCTTTCTTCTTTTGCTAAAGTACGAGCAAACCTTCTAATTTTGGTGTGGTAAAAGCATTGCTTTTTGTTTTTCCATAACCATTTATGGCATCTAAGGCCGGAGAAACCTCTAGAAAGAGGAAAGGGAAGGCAAAAGCTTCCACCTCCGAGTCACAGGAGATGGAGATTCATCACAAGGGTGCATCAAGACCACTTCTATGAAGTTGTGGCCATGAAGAAGGTGATCCCCGAGGTCCCTTTCAAACTCAAAAAGAGTGAATATCCGAAGATCCGACATGAGATCCGAAGAAGAGGTTGGGAAGTTCTTACCAACCCCATTCAACAAGTCAGAATCTTAATGGTTTAAGAGTTCTATGCCAATGCATGGATCACCAAGAACCATGATCAAAGTGTGAACCCGGACCCAAAGAATTGGCTTACAATGGTTCGGGGAAAATACTTAGATTTTAGTCCGAAAAATGTAAAGTTGGCATTCAACTTGCCCATGATGCAAAGAGATGAACACCCTTACACTAGAAGGGTCAACTTTGATCAAAGGTTGGACCAAGTCCTCATAGACATTTGTGAAGAGGGAGCTCAATGGAAGAGAGATTCAAGAGGGAAGCCGGTTCAACTGAGAAGGCATGACCTCAAGCCCGTGGCTAGGGGATGGCTGAAGTTTATCCAACGCTCAATCATTCCCACTAGCAACCGGTCCGAAGTTACTATAGACCGGGCTATCATGATTCATAGCATCATGATTGGAGAGGAAGTAGAAGTTCATGAGGTTATATCCCAAGAACTTTATAAGGTGGCGGACAAGTCCTCTACCTTGGCAAGGTTAGCCTTCCCTCATCTCATTTGTCACCTCTGTTATTCAGTCGGAATTGACATAGAGGGAGACATCCTCATTGATGAAGACAAGCCCATCACTAAGAAGATGATGGAGCAAACAAGAGATCCCACTCATGGACATGAGGAGATTCCTCATCATGAAATCCCTGAGATGCCTCAAGGGATGTACTTTCCTCCACAAAACTATTGGGAGCAAATCAACACCTCCCTAGGAGAATTGAGTTCTAACATGGGACAACTAAGGGTGGAGCACCAAGAACATTCCATCATCCTCCAAGAAATTAGAGAAGACCAAAGAGTCATAATAGAGGAGCAACAAAGGCAAGGAAGAGACATTGAGGAGCTCAAGCAATCCATAAGATATTCAAGAGGAAGAACAAGCCGCCATCACTAAGATAGACCCGTTCTTTAACTTCATTGTTCTTTATTTTCCTGTTTTTCGAATTTTCATGTTTATGTTTCTCTATGTTTGTGTCTTATGATCATTAGTGTCTTAGTGTCTATGCCTTAAATTTATGAATGTCCTATGAATCCATCACCTTTCTTAAATAAAAAAAAGTTCTTAATTGAAAACGAGAAGAATTGCATGAATTTTGAATTTTATAACAGATTAATTATTTTGATGTGGTGGCAATACTTTGACTTCTGAATGTATGCTTGAACAGTGCATATGTCTTTTGAATTTGTTGTTCATGAATGTTGGCTCTTGAAAGAATAATGAAAAAGGAGACATGTTACTGAGGATCTGAAAAATCATAAAAATGATTCTTGAAGCAAGAAAAAGCAGTGAATACAAAAAAAAGAAGAAAAAGAAAAAAAATAAAGTCATGATCCAAAGCAAAAAGAGTGTGCTTAAGAACCCTGGACACCTCTAATTGGGGACTCTAGTTCTTTTTATCTTATTTGATTTTCAGTTGCTTGGGGACAAGCAACAATTTAAGTTTGGTGTTGGGATGAGCGGATAATTTATACGCTTTTTGGCATTGTTTTTTAGTATGTTTTAGTATGTTTTAGTTAGTTTTTATTACATTTTTATTAGTTTTTAGTTAAAATTCACTTTTCTGGGCTTTACTATGAGT
>NC_029774.3:91751370-91751737 GCF_000817695.3 Arachis duranensis | reverse complement strand
TCTGTGATTTCAGGTATTTTCTGGCTGAAATTGAGGGACTTGAGCAAAAATCTGATTCAAAGGCTGAAAAGGACTGCAGATGCTGTTGGATTCTTTCCTCCATGCACTCGAAGTGGATTTTTTGGAGCTACAGAAGCCCAATTGGCGCGCTCTCAATTGCGTTGAAAATTAAACATCCTGGCTTTCCAGCAATATTTAATAGTCCATACTTTGCCTGAGATTTGATGGCCCAAACCGGCATTCAAAATCAGCTCAAGACTGCCCGGCGTTTAACGCCGGAACTGACACAAGAATGGGAGTTAAACGCCCAAACTAGCACAAAAGCTGGCGTTTAACTCCAAGAAAAGTCTCTACACATGAAAGCTTC
>NC_029774.3:91740572-91751256 GCF_000817695.3 Arachis duranensis | reverse complement strand
TTTTATGATTGAACCCTCTTTGGGAGGCTGGCCATTCGGCCATGCCTAGACCTTGTTCTTATGTATTTTCAATGGTGGAGTTTCTACACACCATAGATTAAGGTGTGGAGCTCTGCTGTACCTCGAGTATTAATGCAATAACTATTGTTCTTCTATTCAATTCGGCTTATTCTTGTTCTAAGATATTCATTTGCACCCAAGAACATGATGAATGTGATGATTATGTGACGCTCATCATCATTCTCACTTATGAACACGTGCCTGACAACCACCTCCGTTCTACTAGCAAACAAGGCTTAAATGTTTATCTCTTAGATTCCTTAATCAGAATCTTCGTGGTATAAGCTAGAATTGATGGCGGCATTCAAGAGAATCCGGAAGGTCTAAACCTTGTCTATGGTATTCTGAGTTGGATTCGAGGATTGAATGACTGTGACGAGCTTCAAACTCCTGAAGGCTGGGCGTTAGTGACAGACGCAAAAGAATCACTGGATTCTATTCTAACCTAATTGAGAACTGACAGATGATTAGCCGTGCTGTAACAGAGCGCGTTGAACACTTTCACTGAGAAGACGGGACTGTAGCCATTGACAACGGTGATGCCCAACATACAGCTTGCCATGGAAAGGAGTAAGAAGGTTTGGATGAAGACAGTAGGAAAGCAGAGAGACGGAAGGGAGAAAGCATCTCCATACACTTATCTGAAATTCTCACCAATGAATTACATAAGTATCTCTATCATTATTTTATGCTTTATTCATAAATCATTCATAACCATTTGAATCTGCCTAACTGAGATTTACAAGATGACCATAGCTTGCTTCATTACCAACAATCTCCGTGGGATCGACCCTTACTCGCGTAAGGTTTATTACTTGGACGACCCAGTGCACTTGCTGGTTAGTTGTGCGAAGTTGTGATAAAGAGTTGAGATTGCAATTGAGCGTACCATGTTGATGGCGCCATTGATGATCACAATTTCGTGCACCACTCCGCTTCAAGGAATCTAGACGCCAAGCGAGGAGCCTCTCGACCTGCATCTGAAAACAACAACACAGTATGGGATGAGAAACGAAGGTTCTCAGCATGGTAAAGGTGTCACGCGTATAATAAATAAGGTCTTGGGAATGTCAGAGGCAATCTTAGAACTCTGTTATACAATTATAAAACTTAATCTCTAAGCAGAAGCCATAAAAAGGGGTAGGTGGCCTAATGAATTCTAACCTTACATACTTTAAACCTAACATTAACTCCAAACCGGTCCACCCTTCTTCCGCTCCTCCATCACCAATTAGATTACATAGACAAATAGGCAAACAAGGCAAGCACAAGTAACTTACAAGTAATACAGATAACAAGTACAATAGATAGCATGTTATAATCATGTAAGCATTCCAAAATAGTTCACAAACAAGCAATTCAAATAATGTGCACATAATGCATGCATGTCCTATGACTATTGATATCAACTGTCAGTTACGTAGCCATCCCGACATGTTTTCAAGCTCTGAAATACACCATGGGGAGAATTCCCAAGCTGACATAAGGAAGAGAATGCCCCCAAGCTCAATAATATCCATGGGACGAATCCCAAACTGACAAGGGGAGAAGAGACAACACCCTAAGATGACATGGGGAAAACAATACCCCAAGCTCAATAACAACCACGGGAAAAATCTCGGCTGACTTGGGGACAACGCCCCAAGCCTAAGTTATTCAATCATTTTCTCATAATTATCAGTTTCATTCTCGAAACCAATTCATATCTCATCTCATCATTCTCAACTTTTCTTAACTCATTGCTCATACATTTTAGTATTCTTGATTGGTTAACATCATCAATTCTCAACTTTTATTTCATTCCTTGTTCCTCATTCTTCTTTCTTCTCTTTATCTTTCAATATCATTGTCTTTAACTTTAACCCTTCCTAGGGGCAACTTATATTTATTTTGATTTCCTAAGCTTGTTTAATCTAAAACCTTCTTGTGTTGTAAATACTTATGCACGACCTATTTTTCTTGGTAAGGTAACTCTAGAGATTCTAATCTTCAATTGAAGTTAGGTTTTGCTGAACTTGGATTAGAATTGAATTTTTTACAAAATTTAGAATTCTGCTACCACATTTAAAAAATTTCAGAAAAACAGACGGCAGCAGTATTTTTATGAATTCCACAATAATTCTAATTCTAATCTGTTGCCTCTAAATTTTGGTGGAATTATAGTCAACATTCCCAAGTTTAAAAACCCACAAGTTTCAGATTCATATCACTTCATTTGAGTAATTAATTATCAATTGGAAGAGGTGCTCTGTTTTTATGAATCAGTTCAGAATTTTCAGCAAATAACCCATCTTCCAAATGACTTATCTAAGCCTACAAAATAGGTATGGACCTGAAACTTGTGCTCACTTAAAATAGACTGAATAATCTTTGAATCCTATTTATAAGCAACTCAAAATTCCGTTTAAATCCAAAGTTATAGCATTTGGAAGTTGGTACTGCAGAACCAGAAAACCAGAAAAATCTGTAGCAACCACTAAACTTCAAAAAATCATATCTTCCAAACCACTTGGCCAAATTCCCTTAAATTTTTTTGGAATAATCTTGACTTATAGAAATTTTTTAGAAAAAATAGATTTGTTCGAAAATCATGTCCATATTATTCCCAGTTTTCATTTTAATTTGCTGTCCAAACAGATTAGAAATTTCTGCAGCGAGACTTCTCAACTTCACTAACCAAATTTAGTCCTCTAGGTTTCCAACTTATATACTAATCCACCATTCCTCTCATTCATCACCATATCTACTTTAATTATATCATAACTCTACTCCAAAACCTACAAATTTACCACATATCAAGTCCCTTTTTTACTAACACCAACCACTAGCACACTAGTACACACCATTCTATAAAATCCATACATTAATTCTAACATTCACCATTCCAACCACAAGCTACAACTTTTAAAACTTCATTAAGTTACTTCTTCAATTCATTAATAACCAATCAGCAAGTCATAATCACAAAATCTCATTGACATGTACAAACAACATCATCAATTCACCATTATTAATTCCAATAACACATTCTCATTAATTCCATTCATCTTATGACCATTAATTCCAACACAAGCCTAATCATCAAGTTACCATCAACATCACAAAACTGACCATTTAATGCTTAAAACCATTTCAACTTATCCTATAGTTCTCTAGACTAAGTTTTCACACAACCTTACATATTAAACGCACGAAACCTAAACCATACCTTGGCCGATCACTTTATTTAGTCCAAGGCAGCCCCCCAAGGTCACAATACAGCCTCTCAAGCTTAGAGAAACCAGCCACAAAATCAGCTAAATTAAGACCAAAGAAACATGTTTTCAATCATAGCACAAACTTAGGAAGGAAAAATGTAAACTCATGCAAATCATATGAATAAGTGAGTAAAGAATTGATATAAACCACTCAATGAGCATAAGATAAACCATAAAATAGTGGTTTATCAAGTGGCTTATGAGCCTGAGATGATTTGAGGAATGGGAATTGTCAAGCCAAGGCTGAAAAGAATTGATTTTTTTATTTCAAAGTAAAGTGAATTGAGAAAAAGTGATTTATGTCTTGAATGATGGCTTTATAAGTTTGATAATGTTTGATGGTGGAAGTGCTATTATGTTCTGAGTTGGAATGGCTGTATATGACAATGAATTATGACTGATTGTGGAAGCCGGATGGCTGAGTATGAATATGAATGGTTATTGAATTGATAAAGTGATTGTTGCACTTTCAATTATCTGAGATACGAGTTTCCCTGGGTGAAAGCAGTGGCTAGCCACCACGTGCTCCAGGTTGAGACTCGATACTCTGTTGACCCTATGTCGTAAGTATGGCCGGACACTATGAAAATTCCGGATGAGCTCGCCCCCGTGAATATACACCAGTGAGGGTGTTGGATGTGAATTATGATTATGATTGTGAATAACTCGAGTTGGCGATGCACGACAGAGGGACAGTCCAATGGTTAGTGTTCCGAGGGTTACCTAAAACTGAAGGTTGATCTCGGATGAGATCTTCTGTACTGGTTGGAGCTGTCGTGTCTGACGTGTTGGACTTGGCGGAGTTGTTGATCCTTCATCACCGGAGGGTGGTGGTACCTGCAAGAGACTCCGATGTTTAAGTTAGCACGTGCTTTAGGCCATTTTTTAGTAGAATTAAAGTATGAGTTATACTTAGGTGCTCCAGTGTATTTATAATAGTATGGAGTGACCTTTATGGAGATAAGATAGTTATCTTATCTTATCATTGAGTGAAGTCATCTTATCTTTAAGGGGAACTACCTTTATCTTTCTAGGCTTTAGCTGCCTTTAGATTTGGGCTGGATTCTTTCGTTTAGGCCTTCCTTGGGCTTCTCTGGTGATTCTGCCAAGCTCTTTGAGAAGAGGTCAGATAATCCTGACTTGAAGAGGTCGGTCAACTTGTCGTCAATTAGCTCGGGTCATACAGCTCGACCTAGGGCATGAACAGTGCCCCTGCTTGAGTTCGATCTTTCTTTTGAGGTCGTGTTTTCATTAGACTTTGACCCCCTTTTGAGAAAGGCAAGCTCAAGCATTTGTTGTTATGTCGGTCCCGTTTTGTAGAGCTCCTATTGTTGAATGCGGAGTGTTTTCCTTTAATTGCATCGTGTGTTGCGCTTTCCTAGGGAACGTGCGAAGGCTTTTAAGGACTCGTTAATTTTCTTTTGCCGTTTCCTTCTTCCCTCTTTCTCATTTCATTTTTGAATTTTCAAAGTGCCATCCCTTTAGTTCTCTTTCTCTTTCATTTTCTGGCTCGTCTGTGATTCTTCATTTTCTTGCTCCCAAGTTTTCACATCTTCGTGCTCTCCTTGCTTTCGGAAGTGATTTGTTGGTGTGGGCTTGCTGTCGCTTTTTCTACGAGCAGTTTTTGTCTCCTTTTTCTACGAGTTAGTTTTTGTGTTCTCTTTTTACTTTCCACAATTTGCCTTTTCATGCTGCATTGAAAAAAGTTTTGATCTTGCTTGAATTCATGTTGAAAAGTTTGAATCTTTCTCTGCGTTTGTTGTGTCTGATCATCGCTGTAATGTGTGTTATGAGGGTTTCTTCATTTTACATGAATCGCCATTTTGATCTTTTTTGTTTGTAGCTTTGGGGCAGTGAACTTGTTTCTTTAAAAAAAAAGGTCGGATCTTTGATCTTCTGCATGGTTTGTTTGATGTTGATGGTTTGCTGGATGATTTCCTTTAGATGTGACAAAATCCCTTTGCTGATAAACTGTAAAAAGATCATAACTTTGATGTCTTTACCGTGAAAAGATCGTGACTTTGATGACTTCTTGTGATTTGTGACTTTCTTTGTGGAGTGCTGCTGTCTTTTGAGAGATATCTGGGCATAGGCTGTAGATTTCCCTCTTTTCATGGGCTCTTATTTTGTTATTGCCTCTAAAGGGTGCCCCTGGACCTTGCTGTAGGTCCTAGGGTCTTCCCTTTTTACTTCATCTGATATCTATATGCTTTTGTCCGAGCTATCTTCCATTTTTGTCCGAGCTATTTTCTTGATTTGCCGGAGCTTGTTTGATTAGTAACCCATTTTTCCATTTTCTCACTGTAGGACTAGTTGACCCATGTCTTTTTTCAAAAACATTGTCGAGATGTCCACCAAAGTCCCCGAGGGCATGTCTGACTGGATGGACTCCCTCGTTTTGATGTGTGTTTCAGTGGTTAATTTTGAGTACTGTGTGCAGCTTAGGAGACATCACAAGATTTATAGTAGTAGCGATCAGGAGAAGAATTACGAGTTAGTAGTGCCTGACCCTGATGAGAGGGTTTGTTTTCCTTCTCTGACTCAGGGGGAACGTCCCTTCTTTTACGCTTATGACTACTTTTTTAGCCAAATGAATATTACCATTCCTTTTACTTCCTTTAAGACCGATTTGTTGTGGTCCTGTAATGTAGCTCTATCCTAACTCCATCTAAACTCGTGGGGTTCTATAAAGATCTTTCAGTTGTTGTGTCAGAAATTAGATGTCCGACCTTCTCAAACTCTCTTTCTTTATATTTTTGTCTTGACAAAACCTAGGATAGCTAAGAAAAAGGCCTCCTGGATTTCTTTCTGAGCTGCTCAGGGAAAGAAAGTTTTTTCTATGTATGATGAGTCCTTTAGGGATTTTAAGGGGTTGAAACCTGTTCATACCCTGGGTCAAGCTGTCTGACCCGGGATGTTCTACAGGCAAAGCGACCGACCTCTTCAGGTCAGGATGACCCGACCTCTTCTCAAAGAGCTCGGCCAAGTCATAGGAAAGTCCAAACAAAGGGCCCAACTAGAGGAACACGTCCCAAATCCAAGGGCAGCCCAAGCCCGTAGAGATAAAGGCGGTTCCCTTGAAGATAAGATGACCTCACTTGAAGGTAAGATAAAGATAAGATAAGATAACTAACTTATCTTATCTAAGAAGGTCATTCTACCCCATTATAAATACACTGGAGCACCCAGGTATAACTCATACTCTGATTCTACTTGATGACAGGTCATCATATACCCATTTTTCAAGCTAATTTCACTTGTTTTATTAGTCTTTATGCACTTTCTTGCATCCTAAGTAAGCGATTTCTAATGAAAATGCATAACTTCTTTAAATCAAGCAACTACCATTAAATTGATGCTAAATCATGAGGTTTGAGCAAGAATTAATTGATTTTTAATGAATTATAAACCTTATGAGTTTAGAGATACTTTGATTGGTTGCTTGGTTTCTTGTAGGTGAAGAAAGGAAGAAAAGAAGAAAAACGTGGCTTAAGAAAGCGTGGCCCAAGGAGAAAAAAATGTGGCGCATAGAAGGAGGAAGCAAACATTGCCCTCCACAAGGGCACACTGCCCTCCAGGAGAGCAACATAATGAGCCAAACCATGAAAAGCATCACTGCCCTGCCCACAACAAGGGCGGAGCACAATTTGATGCTAAGGACCAAAGGGAGCAAAAACTCTGCCCTGCCCTCCTCAAGAGCAATATCGGGCTTCACCCAAGAACAATTCAAAAGAAATTGCTTCCTGAGCAAAAACTCTACCCTGCGCTCCTCAAGGGCAATATCGGGCTCATCAAAGGAATAAATTCAAGGAAAAAGCTTACCAATGCTTGCCACAAGGATCGAACACGGCACCATGAGGAAGCAAGGAACTAAGCATTTCTTTGGTGCCAAGAAAACCAAAGAAAAAGAGGCAGCGTGTGCCTCCACCAAGTTTCGAACTTGGAACCTCACCATTGGTAACGTTGCCCTGCCCTCCGCGAGGGCAGGGCAGCATTTTGTGGTGCACGGCCAGCACACAAGATTGGCACGCACCAAGGGAGTCTCAGCCAGCAGCAGCGCGCACGGACAGCATCTGGCGCACCATGGCAACTCTGCCCTGCCCTCCACAAGGGCAGGGCAGCATTTTGTGGTGCACGGCCAGCGCACAAGATTGGGCGCACCAAGGGAGTCTCGGCCAGCAGTAGCGCACACGGGCAGAATCTGGCACACCAAGAAAATTCTGCCCTGCCCTCCACAAGGGCAGGGAAGCATTCTGATGCATCACACGCACCAAACATGCACGCAACAAGGGCCGCACGCACCATTTCCTGCTCTGCCCTCCACAAGGGCAGGGCAGCCTCCTAGAAGCAAATTTTCTTTGGCTGAAAATTGGATTAAAAATCCAATTTAATTCATTTCTTCACCAAATCAAAAGCCCATCCAAATCCCAAGATCCAAGAATAGAAAGTGTATAAATAGGAGATAGTTTGATGTAATTAGGACCTTCTTTTTACTTTTGACTTTTGAACCTTCTTTTTGATTTTTGAATTTTCACATCTTTAGACTTGATTTTTCGTTGAGAGCTTGGAACTGAGATTTTAGAGAATTGGGGAGGAGAATTGATCTCTCTTCTTTCTCGTTCTTGCTTGAGCATTTTTACTTTTCTTGTTTGAGTCTTGGGTGTGAAGAATTGAGGAATTTCTATCTCAATCTCCATTCAAGATCTCTTTAATTTCTCTTCTGCATAATTGAGTTCAATTACATTTCCTTTACTACTTCTTCTTTAATTTCTTGTTAATTGCTTTGTGAACTTAGATCTGGGAAGGCAATTGAGATCTAGATTCTGCTATCTAGTCTCTGGCACCCTGAGATCTCATTTTCCTTTTGGTTCTTCTGTGAACCCCTGCTGCAATTTAATTTCATTTCCTGTTTGAATTCTAGTTACTTCCAATTCATCTTCTGCTTTATTAATTGTTGCAATTAAATTTCCCTTGCTTGAATTCTGAAATCCCAGTCCTCAAATCCCTTTTTCCATTCAAGCAATTTATATTTCTTGCACTTTAAGTTACTGTAATTTACATTTCTTGCACTTTAAGTTTCAGTCATTTAATTTCTTGTTCTTTAAGATTCAGCACTTTTACTTTCAGTTCTTTTTAATTTCTGCAATTCACCCCTCTCCCTTTACATTTTCTGCTATTTACTTACTGTTGGATACAAAATCACTCAACCATTACTTGATTCGCTTGACTAAATCAATCACTAAACTAAAATTGCTCAATCCTTCAATCCCTGTGGGATCGACCTCACTCCCGTGAGTTTTATTACTTGATGCGACCCGGTACACTTGCCGGTGAGTTTTGTGTTGGATCGTTTTCCACACATCACTACTCAATACCTGCTTAATACCCTTGCTAACTTAAGTATAGGAGTCCCTTGCAGGTACCCTCCACCCTTCGGGGACGAAGGATCAGCACCATCACCAAGTCGGACACAACAGCCCTGACCAGCACAGAAGATCTCGTCCGAGATCGACCTACAGTTTCAAGTAACCCTCGAAACATTGGCGCCGTTGTCGGGGACCCAGAAGTCATCCCATTACCATGGCGGACGATCATGACAACGATCACACCTCAGATCTAGAAGAAAGAACGCCGCATAAAAATGCAGACTCCACACAAAAAGATACTCCCCAAATCAACAATAAGAACTCCCCAAACGAAGGAAACCTAGATGCATTTCAAGATCGGTTAAAACAACTTGAGGAAGATGCTCTACGTCAACGAGAGGACAAGAAGGATCTACAAAGAGAAATAAGGCAACACCAAGAATCGGAGAACAAACTCCTAAAACTTGAAGCCGATGTCAAGACTAAAGCCAGCCGATCCACTCCTGAAGATAGCTCCCGCAAGGAGCAAGATCCATTCACCAAGGAGATCATGAAGACAAGAATCCCAAAAGACTTTAAACTCCCAGACATGACCTTGTACGATGGCACTACGGATCCCAGCCATCATCTCAGCAACTTCAGGAGCAGAATGTATCTCACCGACGCCTCAGATGCAGTTCGTTACAAAGCCTTTCCAACTACTTTAACAAAAACAGCAATTAGATGGTTCGACAACCTCCCTCCAAGATCCATCTTGAGTTTCGACGACATGGCCAAAAAATTCTTGGCCAGATTCTCCATCCAAAAGGACAAAGCTAAACATGCGCCGAGCTTACTGGGAATCAGACAAGGAGAAAGGGAAACCCTGCGCAACTACATGGAGAGATTCAACAAGACCTGCCTGGATATAAAAAACCTGCCAACAGAAGCCACTATCATGGGCCTCATTAATGCCCTGTGAGAAGGGCCTTTTAGTCAATCTATATCAAAGAAGTACTCCACGTCTCTGAACGAGGTGTAGGAACGAGCGGAAAAGTACATCAACCTGGAAGAAAACTCCTGATTAGGAGAGACCTGAAAGGCCGGGTTCACCTCTCGGGATAAAGACAAAGATTCCAGAAAGAAGGAAGATCTCCATGGAGAGAAAATGTTCCGAGGGTTTCCTGAAACTGTAGGTCGATCTCGGTCGAGATCTTCTGTGTGGTCGGAGCCGACATGTCCAGCAGGTGTATAGTGGCCGGAACTGGTGTGTCTGACTTGTGGGACTGAAAGTGTGATGAGCGGATATTTTATACGCTTTTTGGGGGTAATTTCATGTAGATTTTAGCATGTTTCAGTTAATTTTTAGTAGAATATTATTAGTTTTTAGGCAAAAATCATATTTCTGGACTTTACTATGAGTTTGTGTGTTTTTCTGTGATTTCAGGTATTTTCTGGCTGAAATTGAGGGAGCTGAGCAAAAATCTGACTTAGGCTGAAAAAGGACTGCTGATGCTGTTGGATCCTGACCTCCCTGCACTCGAAATGGATTTTCTGGAGCTACAGGAGTTAAATTGGCGCGCTCTCGACGGCGTTGGAAAGTAGACATCCAGGGCTTTCCAGCAATATATAATAGTCCATACTTTGCGCAAGGATAGACGACGTAACTTGGCGTTAAACGCCAAGTTCATGCTACTGTCTGGAGTTAAACGCCAGAAAAACGTCATGATCCAGAGTTGAACGCCCAAAACATGTCATAACCTGGAGTTTAACGCCAAGAAAGGCCTTCACACGTGGAAAGCTTTAGTCTCAGCCCCAGCACACACCAAGTGGGCCCCAGAAGTGGATTGCTGCACCAATTATCTTAGTTTATTCATTTTCTGTAAACCTAGGTCACTAGTTTACTATTTAAACAACTTTTAGAGACTTATCTTGTACCTCATGACATTTTCAGATCTGAATTACATACTTTGTGACGGCATGAGTCTCTAAACTCCATTGTTGGGAGTGAGGAGCTCTGCA
>NC_029774.3:91736181-91736936 GCF_000817695.3 Arachis duranensis | reverse complement strand
TGGGAAAAATGTCACTTTATGGTGACTGGAGGAATTGTCCTTGGGCACAAAATTTCGAACAAGGGAATAGAGGTGGACCAAGCTAAGGTAGAAGTGATTGAAAAATTACCACCACCTGCTAGTGTTAAGGCAATCAGAAGCTTTCTAGGGCATGCAGGATTCTATAAGAGGTTTATAAAGGATTTTTCAAAAATCGCCAAACCGCTGAGCAACCTGCTAGCTGCAGACACACCATTTATCTTTGATAAAGAGTGTCTACAGGCATTTGAGACTCTAAAAGCTAAATTGGTTACAGCACCAATCATCTCTGCACCAGACTGGACATTACCATTTGAACTGATGTGTGACGCCAGTGACCATGCCATTGGTGCAGTGTTGGGACAAAGGCATGACAAGCTTCTGCATGTCATTTACTATGCCAGCCATGTGCTAAATGATGCACAGAAGAATTACACAACCACAGAAAAAGAGCTACTTGCAGTGGTTTACGCCATTGACAAATTCAGATCCTACTTAGTAGGATCAAAAGTGATTGTGTACACTGATCATGCTGCTCTTAAATATCTACTCACAAAGCAGGATTCAAAACCCAGACTCATCAGATGGGTGTTGCTTCTGCAAGAGTTTGATATAGAAATAAGAGACAGAAAAGGGACAGAAAATCAAGTAGCAGATCACCTGTCCCGAATAGAACCAGTAAAAGGGACGTCCCTCCCTCTCACTGAGATCTCTGAAACCTTTCCGGATGAGCAACT
>NC_029774.3:91734258-91735013 GCF_000817695.3 Arachis duranensis | reverse complement strand
TGTCACTTGCCAGTGGAACTGGAACACAAGGCCTATTGGGCAACCAGATTCCTGAACCTTGATGCCAAGTTAGCTGGAGAAAAACGATTGCTCCAGTTAAATGAGCTAGAGGAATTTAGACTCAATGCTTTCGAAAATGCAAAAATTTACAAAGAGAAAGCAAAAAGATGGCATGATAAGAAATTGTCATCCAGAGTCTTTGATCCAGGACAGAAAGTTCTGCTATTTAATTCAAGGCTCAAATTATTCCCTGGGAAATTAAAATCCCGGTGGAGAGGTCCATATGTAATCACAGGCGTATCACCATATGGATACATAGAACTTCAGGATAGTGACTCTAACAAAAAGTTCATTGTTAATGGACAAAGAGTTAAACACTATCTTGAAGGTAATCTCGAGCAAGAATGCTCAAGACTGAGACTTAATTGAAGATCAGTGATAGTCCAGCTAATGACATTAAAGAAGCGCTTGCTGGGAGGCAACCCAGCCATGTACAAAGATTAATTACTAATTAAATAAATTTTCTTTCTTTACAGGTTTAGGTCTAAGTATCTTCAAAGGTGAAATAGCAATTTTATTGAAGTCCCAAGAGTTACAGAGAAATTTGGAAGCTCACTGGCATGAAAAAGCCAGTAAGAAATACTTTGGGCGTTAAACGCCCAAAAGAAGCACCCACTGGGCGTTTAACGCCATTAAGGGTAGCCTTCTGGGCGTTAAACGCCAGAAAGAAGCACCTTCTGGGCGTTTAACGCCAG
>NC_029774.3:91732316-91733494 GCF_000817695.3 Arachis duranensis | reverse complement strand
AAGATGAATATCCGGAGATCCAAGAGCAGATTCGAAACAGGAATTGGGAAATTCTGGCCAATCCTGAAACGAAAGTGGGGAAGAATATGGTTCAGGAATTCTATGCTAATCTATGGCAGACAGAAAGGCAAAGAATCATTGGAGCTGCTCTCTTTGACCATAAGACCTTAGTCAGAGGGAAGATCATTCATACCAATTCTGACAAGATCAGGGAGATATTCAAGATTCCTCAACTGAAAGATGACCCAGATTCTTTTAATAGGAGAATGATGAGGGTCAATAAAGGGTTGGACAAGGTTCTGGAGGATATATGCATCCCTGGAGCCAAGTGGACTACCAGTACAACTGGCATCCCAGTTCAACTCAAAAGAGAAGATCTAAAACCAGTAGCCAGAGGCTGGCTGGATTTTATTAGTCGTTCCATATTACCCACCAGCAACCATTCTGAAATTACCATCAAAAGAGATGTCATGATTCACTGCATCATGTTGGGAAAAGAAGTGGAAGTCCATCAGCTGATCTCCTGTGAGCTATATAAAATAGCAAACAGGAATTCTAAGGACGCTAAATTGGCTTATCCAAGCCTAGTTTCTATGCTTTGCAAAGATGCTGGAGTAAAGATGGGAATAACTGAATATATCCTAATTGAAAAGCCCATTACTGGAATATCAATGGTCAGACAACAGCAACAAGATGATTCAATCAAGAGGAGAGCACAAGAAGCCCTCCCAGAACTGCCCCAATTCGAATATTGGGAACAGCTTGAGGCCTCTATTTCCAGATTGCAAGAAGCTATGGATCAAATAAAGGAAGAACAGAACAATCAACGTAGCATGATTTGCAAACTGCTCAAAGAACAGGAAGAGCAAGGGCGTGATATAAGGGAGCTGAAGCGCCAAAAATTAATCCTTGAACCACACCCCAAAGATTAGAGGAGCATCTACTCCTCAAAACAACAGGTTGCTGAGTTCCAATTTTTCTGCTTCAACTCTGTGATAATTATTCTTTTTAGAAATTGACCTTAGAAGATATTTAGTAGTAATTAGTATGTCTATTTTAATTTTATTTCCAATTAAGCTATAATTTATTTTTCTCATCATCATTAGGCATGAATAAAGTAGTAGATTTTCTTTTAGAATAAAGAAGTAATTTATATTTTTCGAGTTCTTAATAATAAA
>NC_029774.3:91730647-91731966 GCF_000817695.3 Arachis duranensis | reverse complement strand
AAGTGCTTAGGGCCACAGCCAAGACTCATAAAATAACTGTGTTCAAGAATCAACATACTACACTAGGAGAGTCAATAATACTATCTGAATTCTGAGTTCCTAAGGATGCCAATCATTCTGAAAATTTAAAGATACAGAGAGATGCCAAAACTATTCAGAGACAAAAAGCTACAAGCCCCGCTCATCTAATAAGAATCTGAGCCTCATTTAAAACTCGAGAATATTATTACTTCTTTATTTCTGTTAGAACCTATTTTATTCATCTAGTTGCTTGAGGACAAGCAACAGTTTAAGTTTGGTGTTGTGATGAGCGGATAATTTATACGCTTTTTGGGGGTAATTTCATGTAGATTTTAGCATGTTTCAGTTAATTTTTAGTAGAATATTATTAGTTTTTAGGCAAAAATAATATTTCTGGACTTTACTATGAGTTTGTGTGTTTTTCTGTGATTTCAGGTATTTTCTGGCTGAAATTGAGGGAGTTGAGCAAAAATCTGACATAGGCTGAAAAAGGACTGCTGATGCTGTTGGATCCTGACCTCCCTGCACTCGAAATGGATTTTCTGGAGCTACAGGAGTCCAATTGGCGCGCTCTCAACGGCGTTGGAAAGTAGACATCCCGGGCTTTCCAGCAATATGTAATAGTCCATACTTTGCGCAAGGATAGATGACGTAACTTGGCGTTAAACGCCAAGTTCATGCTACTGTCTGGAGTTAAACGCCAGAAAAACGTCATGATCCGGAGTTAAACGCCCAAAACACGTCATAACCTGGAGTTTAACGCCAAGAAAGGCCTTCACACGTGGAAATCTTTAGTCTCAGCCCCAGCACACACCAAGTGGGCCCCAGAAGTGGATTTCTGCACCAATTATCTTAGTTTATTCATTTTCTGTAAACCTAAGTTATTAGTTTACTATTTAAACAACTTTTACAGACATTTCTTGTACCTGATGACATTTTTCAGATCTGAATTACATACTTTGTGACGGCATGAGTCTCTAAACTCCATTGTTGGGGGTGAGGAGCTCTGCAACGTCTCGATGATTTAATACAATTCCTTTGTTTTCCATTCAAACACGCTTGTTCTTATCTAAGATGTTTATTCGCGCTTAACTGTGAAGAAGGTGATGATCCGTGACACTCATCACCTTCCTCAACCCATGAACGTGTGCCTGACAACCACCTCCGTTCTACATCAGATTGAATGAATATCTCTTAGATTCCCCAACAGAATCTTCGTGGTATAAGCCGGATTGATGGCAGCATTCATGAGAATCCGGAAAGTCTAAACCTTGTCTGTGGTATTCCGAGTAGGATTC
>NC_029774.3:91703500-91730562 GCF_000817695.3 Arachis duranensis | reverse complement strand
AGGACAAAGCATCTCCAAAACTCCAACATATCTCCCATTACTGCACAACAAGTAACGCTATTATTCTCTATTATTTTAACTTACAATTTTAAGTAGTTTGTAGTTTGGCTTTTTACAAATAAATCCAATTAACTTTATTAGCCTCCTGACTAAGATCAATAAAATAACATTGATTGCTTCAAGCCAATAATCTCCGTGGGATCGACCCTTACTCACGTAAGGTATTACTTGGATGACCCAGTGCACTTGCTGGTTAGTTGAACGGAGTTGTGAAAAGAAAGTAATCAGTTAGTTAAATTAGTTCTCTTTGGCACATGCCAAAGAGCCATTAATTAAGGATCACAATTTCGTCCACCAAAGTGCTGCTGATCCTTCGTCCCCGGAGGGTGGGGGGTACCTGCAAGGGACTCCGATGCTTAAGTTAGCAAAGGTATTAAGCAGGTATTGAGTAGAATCAGAGTATGAGTTATACCTGGGTGCTCCAATGTATTTATAATGGTGAGGAGTGACCTCACTGGAGATAAGATAGTTATCTTATCTTATCTTATCTTATCTTTGAGTGAAGTCATCTTATCTTTAGGGGAACCGCCTTTATCTTTCTAGGCTTTGGCTGCCTTTAGATTGCTGTGTTCCTTCATTTTGGGCCTGCTTTGGGCTCCTTTGGCGATTTTGGCCGAGCTCTTTGAGAAGAGGTCGGGCATTGGCCGAGCTCTTTGAGAAGAGGTTGGATAGTCTGACCTGAAGAGGTCAGTCGGCTTGTCACTAAACATCCCGGGTCGGACAGCTTGACCCAGGGTATGAACAGTGCCCCTACTTGAGTTCGATCTTTCCATGAGATCGTGCTTTTTCGAGCTTCGATCTCTTTGGAAGTAGTGCTCAAGCATCTGTCTTGCTTGTTTCTTCATTGCTTTGCAATCTTGCAGATTTTCTAGATGTTTGGTACTTCACAGTCCAACCTCTTTTGAGTGGTAGTGTGGGTTTTCTACCCTTGCCTTCTAGATCACGCCTTGCTTTAAGTTTGTGTTGACAACCTTCTGCTTTGGCGAAGTTGTCTTTGCGGCTTGATATCTGGACTTTTAGTGATTTGTCCAATGGCTTTTTAGTGTTCTTTATATAGAACCATTTTTTAGTCTTGGATGATGTTCGTAGACCTGTTTGAGATTGTGCCTTCTTTGAGTGGAGTTGTATCCTTTTCGGCTAAGCGCATTTGAGCCTTAAGTTATTTCCCAACCTTTTGGCTTGTTCTTTTTTGAAGTTGTACTTATGCCTCTTCTTTAGCTGATGTCGACCTGTATGACTTTGCCCCTGCTTGAATTCGTACTTTTCCGTGAGACCGTGCTTTCAGAGTTTCGATCTCTTCGGGGAAGTCGTGCTCAAGCATCCTGACTTTGGTCGATCTTTGAGTAGTTTCTCCTTGTGCGAGTCTGATATTGCCCCTTTTACTTTGTTGAGGGGACTTTTCAGCCTTCTTCCGACTTGTTTGTCTTTGCTGTTCGGGCTTTTTAGTCATAATCTAACAACTTTTTAGGTAGTGTTCCGATGGGGAACCTTTTTATAGTTTGTTTGGATGACTTTTTAGCTCTGTCTTTGAGGTTGTGCTTTTCTCTTTTTAAGTAGTGTCTTTTTTCAAGACTTCGTACCTTTTAGCAAAACATTCCTGGCCTTCCTCTGGCCATTCGCGAGAGGTCTTTGTCCGTTTTTGTGGATCTTTGTAGAGTGTCGGTACATTGTTGTCCGACCTCTTTTGATCACTTCTGATTTTGTCCACTTTCTACTTGGTCGAGGTGGTCCTTGGGGCTAATTTGTCCGACGACCTTTTAGTGTTTTCGTAGAACACTTTTTAGTCATTCTGAAAAATTTTGGTAGCCTTGTCGTGGAGCCGTGGCTTTTTGGGCGGAGCTATGTCCGTTTTAGCGCACGTTTTTATTGGTCCGACTTCTTCTTGTCGGTCCAAGCTGTAGCTTTCGTTGGTCTGACTTCTTGTCGGTCCAAGCTGTAGCTTTCGTTGGTCCGACTTCTTCTTGTCGGTCTAAGCTATTGCTTTCATTGGTCTGACTTCTTCTTGTCGGTCCAGCTGTAGCTTTCGTTTAGTCCGACTTCTTCTTGTCGGCCCAAGCTGTTGCTTTCGTTGGTCCGACTTCTTCTTGTCGGTCCAGCTGTAGCTTTCGTTTGGTCCAACTTTTTCTTGTCGGTCTCTTCTGAGTTATGTCTGTAATCCTCTTTCTTGGACCTTGATCAAGTCTCTTTCAGGGATTACTTTTATAACTTTTGTCGCTTGGGCCGACTTTCGTCGTGTCGGGGCTCTCCTGAGTTATTTCTGTAATCCTCTTTCTTGGACCTTGTTCAGGTCTCTTTCAGGGATTACTTTTATAACTTGTTTTGTAGGAGACCGACTTCGTTAGGTCGATCTCTTCTAAGTTATTTTTGTAATCCTCTTTCTTGGACCTATGTTAGGTCTCTTTCAGGGTTTACTTTTATAACTTGTCATGTAGGAGACCGATTTCATTAGGTCGATCTCTTCTAAGTTATAGCAATTCCTCTTTAATAGGGTTGGCCAGACCTCTTTCCAGGGATTTGCTGATAACTTGGGTTAACTTGGTCCGACTTTTTAGTGTCGGCCAGTCTTTTTAAGTTATTATATAGCAATCCATAGGACCTCGTCAGGTTCTTTTTGGGATCACTTTCGATAACTTCTTGCATTATTCTGTGTTCATCTTTGCTGATTCGTAGATGGTGGTTTCTGTCCCGGTTTGATTGTCCTTTAGGTGAATCGCGTTTTCACCTTTGTCAGACGATCATTCTTATCGAGATCGTATAGTGAATCTGTTCTTCACTTTCTATCGATCTGTTGCTTTATAATCGGACGATGAATGCTTCAGATTAATGCGTCTTGGGAGTTTATAGAGCAGTGAATTTTTGTTTTCACTTTGTCGATCTTTGTCAAAATCAAACGATGAATTCGGTTTTCATCATGGTCGAGCGGTGAAGTTGGTTTTTGCCTTGCCGACTTGTCGCTTTGTAATCGGACGATGAATTTGGTTTTCATCTTGCCGACTTTGTCGTGATCGGGCGGTGAATCTGGTGTTCACCTTGCCGACCTGCCGTAGTCGGGCGTCTTGGTAGGAAACTTTTTAGGGAATCTGCAATTTTTTAATAAAATGAAGATAAGAGTGTGTACATGTTAGTACTTACCTTTCTAGGTCAGGCAATCTTTTTGGATCTCGGCCTGGCACCCTTTGCAGGCATGCCATAACCTTGGTAGCTCTTGCCCCTCGAGTTTGGACACTTTGTAATAACCTTTCCCCAGTTCTTCTGAACAACTTGGTATGATCCTTTCTAGTTGGCTGCTAGCTTCTCTTCTCCTGACCGACCTATTCTGATGTCATTTCAGATTAGGATGAGATCGTTGTTGCTAGGTTACCTTTCGATTGTATCTTGAAGCCATTTGACGTTTTAACACCTCTTCCTTGGTCCGAGCTCTTTCTTAGATTTCTGGAAATAGGTCGAGTTCTTCCTTTTGAAGTTGGGAGTTGGTCTCTTCACTGTTGTGGATCAGTCTGGGCGATCCTTCTTCGACCTCCACTGGGATCATTGCCTCCATTCTGTAAGCTAATCGGAAAGGTGATTCCTTTGTGGTGAAGTGTGAAGTTGTTCGATATGCCCATAGGACTTGTTGGAGCTCTTCTGGTGGGGCTATGTTTTTGCTGTAAAGTTTTAACTTTGTAGTTGGGTTTTTGCTCTGAAGAACTTTGGTTCATTCTGCAAAAAGCTTGCGTCTTTGATCGTTTGTTGTGTCTTTTCTTTTGTCATTCGCCTTTGAGAAGAATGTGGGCTTTTAGGGTTTTGTTGCTGTTCCTGTTTCTTTTCATCGTTGCCTGACTCCTTTTGTATAAAAGTTCTAGCTTTTGTTTTGACCTTTTGTCTGAGAGGTGCTCGGACTGTTTGGGTATAGATTGTCAGCTTCTCTTCTCTGTGTTCTTGCCCTGTTGTTGCCTCCAAAGGTGTCCCTGGACTTTCGTGTGAGTCCTGGAGTTTCTCTTTTACTGCTGTATCTGACATCTGATGTTTTGCTGTTGTTGTCCGAGTTGTTTCCTTATTTGTCTGAGTTGTTTGGTAATAACCCCATGGTTGACCTATGTCTTCTTGAAAAAATATTGATGAGATGTCTACTAAGATCCCGGACGGCATGTCTGATTGACTGGATTCCTTAGTTTTAATGCGTGTTACTGTGGCTGACCCTGAGTACTGTGTGCGACTTAGGAGGTTCCGTAGAATTTGTAGGGATAGGGATGAGGAGAAGAATTATGAGCTGGTGTCGCCAGACTCTGAGGAGAGGGTTTGTTTTCCTTCCATGTTGTGGTCTTGTAATGTAGGCTGGATGAGGCTTCTATTATTGCCCCCTGGTTTGGTGTTGGCTGATTTTGAAAGTGCATCAGCTCAGGCATTCTGCTCCCGAGGTATGTGTCGGACTTCATATTCCCCGAATTATCCGAGCTGTTGGTACTGGCTAATTTTGAAAGTGCATCAGCTCGGGCATTCTGCTCCCGAGGTATGTGTCAGGCTTCATATTCCCCGAAATGTCCGAGCTATTTTCTGTTTTTGTCCAGGGACCTCCGAATTGTCTGAGCTATTCTCTAGTTTTGTCCAGTGTCCCCCGAATTACCCGAGGTATTTTTTCATGGTGGGATCCTCAGCTTGGTTGCTCCCTTCTATTTGTGAGGTGAATACTTGTGAATCACTGGACATGGTAAGCTCCTACCTTCTTTGGCTAGCCTTAAACCAGCGAGTAGCACCTCGTATTTAGTTTGGTCATTTAGCTTGATTTGGCTTCCCTGATCGCTTTATATAATTACGCCTGCACCACTTCCAGTTTTGTTTGAAGAGTCGTCCATGTAGAGTTTCCATTTTGTAGGATTTCCCGGGGTGTCAGTGTACTCTGTAATAAAGTTGGCCAGATACTGTGATTTGATGGCTGTCTGAGCTTTATGTCAAAGATCGATTTCGGATAACTTGACTGCCCACTGTAGAATTCTTCCTGCTAAGTCTGTTTTCTGTAGGATGCCTTCTATGGGCTGGTTGGTCCGAACTCTGATAGTGTGAGCTTGAAAGTATGGGTAGAGTCATCGAGAGGTAAGTTTGAGGGTGTAGGCGAACTGCTCTATCTCTTGATAGTTTAGTTCGGCCCCTTGTAGAGCCTTGATGATGAAGTAGACGGGTTGTTGCCCACTTTTGTCTTCTTTAACTAGTGATGAGGCTATTGCCAGACTTGCCAGAATTCTTTACGGAAGGCTTGTTTGCACCTTGTAGTCCTATTCAAACCTCTCTCCCTTCCTTAATATACCTCTTTGAGGTGTCTTTTTGCGAGATGATTTAGAGATCCTTCCTCTTGCGAATCCTCCATGAACATGTCTCTCAAGGGTGTGAGGTGGACGTTCAACTCATTCGACCTCTTTGGTGTGAGACGTTCGACTTGTCCGACCTCTTTGGTGTGAGGTTGACCTTCAACTTGTTCGACCACTTTGGTGTGAGATGGACCTTCAACTTTGTCCGACCACTTTGGTGTGAGGTGGACCTTCAACTTTGTCCGACCTCTTTGGTGTGAGGTGGACTTTCAACGCGTCCGACTTCTTTGGTGTGAGGTGGACCTTCAACTCGTCCGACCTCTTTGGTGTGAGGTGGACCTTCAACGTGTCCGACCTCTTTTGTTTTTGATTGGGCGAGTTGATGGGATCTTCTCAGTGTTGCATATTTCTCGGTAGACATCCACAACAGACACCCGAAGGGGGGTGTAATTGTGGTATTTTCTAGGCTTCTCTCCATGTCGATCTTTTTTTTTCTTGGACTTTTTATCCTTATCCCGAGAGGAGTAGGAATGTTCGGTTTTTGAGATCTTTCCTAGTCGAGAGTTTTCCTCCATGTTGATGTACTTCTCTGCTCATTCTTGTACCTCGTTTAGAGATGTTTAGGTGCTTCCTAGATATTGAGTGGCTAAAAGGTCCTTCTCGTAGACCATTGATGAGGCCCCTAATAGCTGCTTCTGTTGGCAGACTTTGTATTCCCATACATGTTTTGTTGAATCTTTCCATGTTGTTACGAAGGCTCTCTCGATCTCCTTGCTTGATCCCTAATAGGCTCGGTGCGTGTTTGGCTTTGTCCTTTTGGATGGAGAATAACGGAGTGCATCTGAGGCCTCCGTGAAATACATCCTGCTTTTGAAATTGCTAAGATGATGGCTTGGATCTAATGTGCCGTCATATGGGGTCATGTCTCGAGATTTGAAGTCCTTTGGGACCTTTAGCTTTCATGATCTCTTTGGTGAATGGATCTTGGTCCTTGCAGGAGCTATCCTCATGAGAGGATCGATTAGCTTTGGCCATTAGATCGGCTTCGAGTTTTAGGAGTTTGTCCTCCAATTCCCGGCGTCGCTTTATCTCCCTTTGTAGGTCTTTTTCAGCCTCTCGTTGATGTAGGGCTTCTTCTTCCAGTTGTTTTAAATGGTCTTGAAGCGCCTCTATGGCTCCCGCATTTGGAGAATCCTTTTCGTTGTTAAGTTGAGGAGTATCCTTTGGTGTAGTGTCCGCATTTTTGTGCGGCGTTCTATCCTCTAGATCTGAATCGTGGTCGTTGTCATGGTTGTCCGCCATGGTTGTGGGATGACTTCCAAGTTCCCCGGCAACGGCGCCAATGTTCCGAGGGTTACCTGAAACTGTAGGTTGATCTCGGTCGAGATCTTCTGTGTTGGTCGGAGCCGACGTGTCTGGCAGGTGTATAGTGGCCGGAACTGGTGTGTCCGACTTGTGGGACTGAAAGTGCTACTGATCCTTTGTCCCCGGAGGGTGGGGGTACGTGCAAGGGACTCCGATGCTTAAGTTAGTAAGGGTATTAAGCAGGTATTGAGTAGAATCAGAGTATGAGTTATACCTGGGTGCTCCAGTGTATTTATAATGGTGAGGAGTGACCTCTCTGGATATAAGATAGTTATCTTATCTTATCTTATCTTATCTTTGAGTGAAGTCATCTTATCTTTAGGGGAACCGCCTTTATCTTTCTGGGATTTGGCTGCCTTTAGATTAGGCTGTGTTCCTTCATTTTGGGCCTGCTTTGGGCTCCTTTGACGATTTGGCCGAGCTCTTTGAGAAGAGGTCGGGCATTGGTCGAGCTCTTTGAGAAGAGGTCGGATAGTCTGACCTGAAGAGGTCGGTCGGCTTGTCACTAAACATCCTGGGTCGGACAGCTTGACCCAGGGTATGAACAGAAAATAAAAAAATACCACAATTACACCCCTCTTCGGGTGTTTCTTGTGGATGTCTACAGAGAGGTTTGCAACACGGAAAAAATACCACCAGCTCAACCACTCAAAGGCAAAAAAGGAGGAGGAAACCGGGCGGAATATTATGAATACCATCGGATCCGCGGGCACTCCACCAATGAGTGTTTTGACTTAAAAAATGTCATAGAAAAGCACGTACGAGAAGGAAAGCTAGATCGATACCTGGCCACCCATGATGATGAACAAAGGAAAAGAAGAAGAGCAGAAGATGTCGGACCAACCACGCGATCATCCCGGACGCTAGAAAGACATGTCCACATGATACACTGCGGATTCACCGGGGGAAAAATCTCCAAATCATCCCATAAAAGACATCTTAAAGTCGTATATCACGTCGCAGAAAAGAAGGAAGTACCCGACATCCCGACGATCACTTTTACCAAGGAAGATGCATCCGGCATCGCGTCAGGGCATGACGATCCCATGGTCATCACTATTATACTGGTAAACGCAAATCTTCACCGCACGTTGATAGACCAGGGGAGATCTGTCGATATCTTATTCAAAACCACTTTCGACAAACTCGGCTTGGAAGAAAAAGAACTCAGAGCATATCCGGACAGCCTGTTTGGGGTAGGAGATACCCCAGTTCAACCAATGGGATACATCTCGCTCCACACAACTTTTGGAAAAGGAAGTCAGTCAAGAGCAGTCAAAATAGATTACATCGTTGTCGACGTAAGCTCAGCCTACAATGCCCTAATAGGTCGGGCAACGTTAAATCAGCTCGACGCAATAGTCTCGACTCCGCATCTATGCATGAAGTTCCCAAATGCCGGTGGAATAGCCACAGTAAAGGCAGATCAAAAGATGGCGCGCTGCTGTTACAACGAAAGTCTAAACCTCAGAGGCAGAGGAGAAGAATTCCACGCAATCGATCTCGGTGGAGTTTGGAGGCGGGAGGAGCTCCGCCCACAACCTGAAGGAGAAATAGAGAAAATCCAGATCGGGAACACCCCGGACCAAACAACCAACATCGGCACACTCCTAAAAAGGGACACAAAAGAATCACTCATACAGTTCCTACGTAATAATGCCGACCTCTTTGCGTGAAAGGTCGCAGACATGCTAGGCATAGATCCCAAACTAATGTGCCACAAGCAAGCAGTGTACCCAGGATCTCGGCCGGTACAACAAAGGCGTAGAAAGCTAGACCAGAACGCTCTCAAGCGGTGGAAGAACAGGTACGAGCTCTAGTGGAGGCAGGCTTCATAAGAGAAGTCAAATACCCGCTATGGCTTGCTAATGTCGTTTTGGTAAAAAAGTCAAATGGGAAGTGGAGAATGTGCACCGACTATACCGATCTCAACAAAGCTTGCCCGAAACATCCTTATCCACTCCCAAACATCGACGCACTGGTAGATGCCTCCTCCAGATACAAATACCTCTCCTTTATGGACGCATACTCGGGATATAACCAAATCCCAATGTACCCACCTGACCAAGAAAAAACCTCTTTCTTAACCCCAAAGGCAAATTACTGCTACATTGTTATGCCCTTCGGTCTCAAAAACGTGGGAGCCACTTACCAAAGATTAATGAACAAAGTTTTTTCGGATCACATCGGAAAGATTATGGAAGTCTACGGAGATGACATGCTAGGGAAGACGCAAAACGAAGAGATGTTATTATCCGACCTAACACAAGTATTCAACACCATAAGACAACATGGCATGCGACTCAATCCCATGAAATGTACCTTCGCAGTAGAAGCTGGTAAATTCTTGGGTTTTATAATCACACAGAGAGGAATCGAGGCAAATCCAGACAAGTGCAGGGCCATACTCGATATGAAAAGTCCGACTTGTATCAAAGAGGTACAATAACTCAACGGGTGGTTGGCAGCCTTGTCCAGATTTCTGGCTAGATCAGCAATAAGATCTCTCCCCTTCTACGCCACTCTAAGGAAGGGAAAAGAGTTTGAATGGACAACTAAATGCGAGCAAGCCTTCCAAGACTTCAAAAAATTTCTGGGATGGCCACCTATATTAAGTCGGCCACGGGAAGGAGAACCACTCATCTTGTACCTCACAGTGGAAAATCAGGCAATAGTCTCAGCACTGGTCCGAGAAGAACAACAGTGGGCAACAACCCATATACATTATCAGTAAAGTGTTACAAGGGTCTGAGCAGAACTACCAGAAAATAGAAAAGTTCGCTTACGCTCTCATAATAACATCTCGACAACTTCGCCCATATTTCCAGTCTCACACCATTAAAGTTCGGACCAACCAGCCCATAAAAGAAATTTTACAAAAAACTGACTTGGCAGGCAGAATCTTGCAATGGGCAGTCGAGTTGTCTGAATTCGACCTTCAATCGAAGCTCGGACGGCCATCAAATCTCAATATCTGGCCGACTTTATTGTGGAATTTACGGACACACCGGAAATCCTCGCAGAATGGAATCTATATGTGGATGGCTCCTCAAATAAAATGAGAAGTGGTGCAGGCGTAATAATTGAAAGCGACCAGGGGACCCAAATCGAACTCTCCCTCAAATTCGGGTTCCCTGCCTCAAACAATCAAGCGGAATATGAGGCACTACTAGCTGGTTTGAAGCTGGCTAGGGAGGTTAGAGCTCAAAAACTTATCATCTTCAACGACTCACAGGTAGTCACTTCACAAATAACAGGAAGCTACCAAGCCAAAGATCCCACTATGAAAAAGTACTTGGACAAAACCAAGGAACAAGCTATCCGACCCGGGATGTTCTACAGGCAAAGCGACCGACCTCTTCAGGTCAGGATGACCCGACCTCTTCTCAAAGAGCTCGGCCAAGTCATAGGAAAGTCCAAACAAAGGGCCTAAATAGAAGAACACGTCCCAAATCCAAGGGCAGCCCAAGCCTGCAGAGATAAAGGCGGTTCCTTTGAAGATAAGATGACCTCACTTGAAGGTAAGATAAAGATAAGATAAGATAACTAACTTATCTTATCTAAGAAGGTCATTCTACACCATTATAAATAAACTGGAGCACCTAGGTATAACTCATACTTTGATTCTACTCAATACCTGCTTAATACCCTTGCTAACTTAAGCATCGGAGTCCCTTGCAGGTACCCCCACCCTCCGGGGACGAAGGATCAGCACCATCACCAAGTCGGACACACCAGCCCCGACCAGCATAGAAGATCATGTCCGAGATCGACCTACAGTTTCAGATAACCCTCGGAACAAAACCCATTTTGGCGCCTGAAATTTTTTACTCGCCTTAATTTCGACCCCTAAATTTATAGTTACCCAATTAAAACCCTCAAATATTGAATCGTGCCCCATGTTTGCCCTTGGCACTAGTTTCGTTAATGGAAATCTGATGTGGCACGTTATGTTGCCAGAGTATGTATCCACATGTCACCTAGGATGCCAGAGTGGATGTGTGATGAGTGAATGATGTGGCAAAATTTGAATGAACTCAATTTAACCCCTCCATAGATGATAAAACCCTAATTTCAGCCCTCTTTTCCAAATACAATCAAGACTATACTGGAGAAATTCTGAGTTCAAGAAGCCAAGTTGCAGGGAGTTCTGCACGATCACGTTCTCATGGGGCTTTTGTGAGGAGCCTTACTCGTGGGAGATTGGGGAATATTCCTGATTGGTGTGGTTGTGGAATGCATCCAATGCTTCAATGGTCTGGGAAGAATGTGAATCCTGAGAAGGAGCATTAGCCATTGTTGGAGTTGTAGAAGTGGCAACATCAGTTGCTGGAAAAGGGTCACCCGCTTAATGGTTCTTAAATCTTGCTCTTTCCATTTCTTGTTAAAGTTCTTTCCCAGGTGTCACACACAAAACCTATGGTGCACTCCAAGGATCAATTCACAGACTACTGGAATTAACTCCTGCCATAATATGCAACACAGTTAGCAATTACTATTATTGAGCCCTAATTAAACCCCTCAATATAAACACTTATGACTCTATCTGATCCATTAAATTTAAAATATGTCCCAACAAATCTGAGGTGTGGAGGTGGTAGACTAGAGTGTAAGATCTAAGGTGGGCTAGGCTACAGGTGAACATTTGGGTTGTGCTGCAGGCTTTGACTTGGGTTGGGCTGCAGGTTCAGAGGTGGGTTGGGCTGGATGATTTGAGGTGGGTTGGGTTTAAGGTTTATAGTGGGGATGAGTCGGAGATGCAGAGTTCAGCTGGTCTGGGGGTGCAGAGTTTTCTCCAAGGAATGTGATTGTATTTTGTTCAAGAAGTGTGTTTGGAATACATGAAGATGGACTTGAGGTGGTGTCAGATACAGGGGTTTTTGGATTGGGGGTCATAGGGACCAGTTGTGGAACCTCATCACCTTCATGTTCAGAATTTCCATGCTCAAGGTACACATGCACTACACTAAAAGCATACTGACTTCACTGACTTCACACACATAATAACATTTATCCACAACACCAAGAGATAAAATTGACATTCTCTTCTTGAGCAAGGAAAAAAAACCTAGCATCATTCACATGCAAAAAATTCCAATGCCCTAAATATAACCAGCACTTTGCTTCGGCAATAACAATGCAATACAAAAACCGAAACAAAAGCCAAGAACAGAGTATCAAGAAATTTGTTAAAAAAAAATTAAAACTTCACTTCCTAACCTGATCTTCATCATTTTTTTCCCCAGCAATGCTAGTTTTTCAGCAACCTCACCCAACAACCCAATACACAAACCAATGCTACTCTGATTCTCCTTTCTCACAGTCAAGCATGCGAGAAGAACAAAAACATGGAAAAGAAGAATAGAAGAAAAGGAAAAAGAAGAAGAAGGGTCAAGTTCATTGAGTGATCCAAATTTTTTAACCCAATGAAGCCCTTAAACGACGTCACATTGAGTGAAAACTGGAAAGGAACGTAAAACGATATCATTTTAGGGTTTTCTACGTGTCACATCAGATTTCCGTTAACAGAACTAGCGACAGGGACAAACGTGGGGCACGATTCAATATTTGAGGGTTTTAATTGGGTAACTATAAATTTGAGGGTCGAAATTGAGGCCAGTCAAAAATTTCACGGGCCAAATTGAGTATCAACTCAAAACTATTTTTTCAAGGTCCGAGCTATTGAAAGAGCTCGGCCTTTCTTCATGGAGCAGAATAATGAGCCTGCCTTCCCCTTATGCTGGCAAAAGAATATGGTAGTGTCTAGATATTTGTGGGACATGTTGGATGAGGTCGAGCAGGCCTTTGTGCATGTGTTGGAGGAGAATTGGGGGGAACCTCCCCATCTCGATACAAAGAAGTTTTTAGGGGACCCCTCACTTCTCCGAGCTGAATTGGGTAGTTTGCCAATTTCTGGCTTTTTCTCTTTGTTTTATTATTTTGTTTTGTCAATCCATCCCTTTCTCATTTGTATTTCTGGTTTTTTTCTGTGTTTTCAGAGATGGTAAAGACTAATGATTCCATGAAGGCCTTTAAGAAGGCAAGAAAAGCGACCGCGGCCTAGAACATCTTGGCCTGGGCTGCGGGGGAAGGTTCTTCTCAGGTTCCCCCTAAGAAGCCGACCTCGGGCGGTCCTGGGCTGAGGAAGGTTAGCCCTACTCCTCAGGTCTATTTGGTTGATCCTCCCCAATCAACTTCTGGTGCTACCTCTTCTCCTACTGCCGACCCTCCACTAAAAAGATAGAGAACTGTTGAACCCTTTGATTTGGATGCCCCCGACTTTGATGTTGTGGGGTTTGTTGAAAACCAAATTGCTCCCTATGGCTGACTTGCCATGTATGACGTGTCCATTCTTCGCCAGTTGGATTTTATTACCCGAAGTAGTGTGAAGATGGCACACATAGGTGCAGCCTTATTCTGAACTGCTCAGGACATTCCAGTTCACGCAACGAAGGCTTTTATGGAGGAGGCCAAGTTGGATATTGATAGGATTAAAGGTTTGAAGGATGAACTTGATGCAAAGGTGGCCAAGCTGGAGATAGATTTGGAAAATGAGAAGACTCGGGCTACTGCTGTTGTGGCTTTTGCATCTCTGGCTGAGGAGATGGCGTAAAAGTATAAGGAAAGCTATGCCCGTACTTATGGCGAGTTGCTGGAGGCCAGAGAGAGGTTGGAGTCTGCTCAAGCTTATTATACTGAGCTCCAGGGCCATTTCGTGGGCAGTGTGACTGCTGCCTATGGGAATTTGAAGGCTCAGGTTCGAGTTCTTGCTCCCGAGCTTGACCTGGCTCTCTTTAGTTTGGACAATACTATGGAGAATGGTAAGAATGTCCCTGGCCTAGATAAAGATGATGAAGATGTAGATCCTCCTCCTGCGCCATCAGCCAAAGCTTCTATTACCCCGACTTTTCCAACTCCTACAGCTGAGGTTGGCCATCCCGAGTCAGATCCTAATGCTCAGATCCTGAACCGGCCGGATGGAACCGTTGATGCTGTCCCGCTAGCGACTCGTCCTCCTTCACCTCGAGATGCCGCCACTTAGGATTCTTTGAATCCTTTGTAGTTTTTTATTTGTTTTTGTATCTTTATGGCCCGGCTTGTGGGTCTCTATTTTTTGTAACTTGGAATGGTTTGACTTCTCTTGACGTTTGGTTGCTTTTTCTAGCAACTTTAAAAAACAAATACTTTTGGGCTCTTAAGGTTTGCCTTCTGAGCTTTTTGTTGTAGTGTCTTTCTTGCTATGTTGTTTTGCAAATTTTGGCATTTCCAGGAATCTTTAGAGTGTTGGAGTTTTGCTGTCCGACCTCTTTTTAATTGCCTTCGTGTTTGTTTACTTCCTGCTTTAGTTAAAGTGACCTTTGAGGCGCTTTGTTCGACTATTCTTTTAGTATTCTCATAGAACACTTGTAAACTGATTTTGGTGAGGTCATGACTTTTTGAGTTAAGTTGTGTCCCTTAGCGCACGCCTTCCATTGGTCGCCTTCTTCTTGTCGATCCTTCTCGAGTTATTTCTAGTAATCTATTTTTAATCAGGGCCGGCCAGGCCTCTTGCTATGGATTACTTTTTATAACTTTGTCGCTTTGATTGGTTGGTCCAACTTCTTCATGTCGGTCCATCCTAAGTTATTTTTAGCAATCCATTTTTATGGATTACTTTTTATAACTTTTTTTGCTTTGGTCAATTGGTCAGACTTTCTTTATGTCGGTCCGTTCAAATTTATTTGTAGTAATCCATTTTTATGGGTTACTTTTTATAAATTTTTGTCGCTTTGGTCGATTGGTCTGACTTCTTCATATCGGTCCATTCGGAGTTATTTTTAGTAATCCATTTTTATGGGTTATTTTTTATAACTTTTTGTCGCTTTGATCGATTGGTCCGACTTCTTCATGTTGGTCCGTTCGAAGTTATTTTTAGTAATCCATTTTTATGGATTACTTTTTATAACTTTTTGTTGCCTTGGTCGATTGGTCCAACTTCTTCATGTCGGTCCGTTCGAAGTTATTTTTAGTAATCCATTTTTATGGGTTACCTTTTATAACTTTTTGTCGCTTTGGTCGATTGGTCCGACTTCTTCATGTCGGTCCGTTCGAAGTTATTTTTAGTAATCCATTTTTATGGGTTACTTTTTATAACTTTTTGTCGCTTTGGTCGATTGGTCCGACTTCTTCATGTCGGTCCGTTTGAAGTTATTTTTAGTAATCCATTTTTTCTCAGACCTCGTCAGGCCTCTTTCTATGGATTACTTTTTTATAACTTCTTGCATTAATCTATTTTTATAGCTTTTCCATCTTGCCGATTTTGTAGAAATCGGGCGATGAATTTGGTTTTCACCTTGCCGGCCTTTGTAAAAATTTGGACAATGAATTCAATTTTCATCGTGGTCGGGCGGTGAATTTGTTTTCACCTTGCCGATCTGTAGCTTCGTAATCAGGCGATGAATTTTTGTATTTCAAATTAATGCGTCTTAGTAGAGAGGCTTTATAGAGAATCTGGAAAGTTTTATTCAAATAGAAAAATAGACATACAGGCAAAAATATATACATAGGGGTGCTTACCCTTCTAAGTCAAGTAATTTTGCAGATCTTGGCTTGGTGCCTCATTAAAAAAACCTTTTCAGGAAAAAGAGTGCACCATGTCCTAAGATCTTTTATTACCTCCTAACTATAATACCTTCTTAGGTTGCAGGTGTGCCATGACCTTGGTAGCTCTCGCCACTCGAGTTCAGACACCCTGTAGTAGCCTTTTCCTAGTACCTCTATAACTCGGTAGGGTCCTTTCCAGTTAGCTACTAGCTTTCCTTCTGCTGGTCGACCTGTTCCGATGTCATTTTGGATTAGGATGAGGTTGTTGTTGGCAAAACTTCATTGTACTACCTTCCGATTGTATCTTGAGGCCATTCGACGTTTTAACGCCTCCTCCCTGATCCGAGCTCTTTCCTGGATTTCTGGGAGTAGATCGTGCTCTTCCCTTTGAAGTTGGGAGTTGGCCTCTTCACTGTAGAAGATCATTCTGGGGGATCCTTCTTCGACTTCCACTAGGACCATTGCCTCCATTCTGTAAGCCAGTCGGAAGGGTGATTCCCTCGTCTTGAAGTGTGGAGTTGTTTGATATACCCATAGGACTTGTGGGAGCTCTTCAGCCCAGGCTCCTTTTGCATCCCGTAGTCTCCGTTTTAACCCAGTTAGTATGACTTTATTGGCAGCTTCTGCTTGTCCATTAGCATGGGGGTGTTCTACGGATGTGAATTGGTGCTTTATCACAACTAGAAATTGGATAAATACAGACAGATTTATAGACAGATTTAGTCTTTATTACAGATGGATTTTTGGTTACCGACGAAATTACCAACGGATTTTGTCCCTCTGTAAACTTGTTTTCATACAAAATAAATATAAATTTAATACAAATTTTTATCTAATTTATATTCGAATATTTATAATATTTCAAAAATAAACAAATTCATCGTATTATCAAACTAAAAGAAAATTACTATAAACATGCAAGTCAAAATATAAACAAAATTTATTGATTATCAACTATAATTCCTAGTATATTGTTCAACCATGCTAAAACTATCAGCTATAGTCTTCAGTGTCATCTTCATCCTCATCATCATCATTGTCCTCATCCGTAAATGCAAATTACAGATATATGTTATCTTGTGGCTTCAATGTTGTAAATGCATCTACAGATATGAGAAACCAAAAACACTCACATCATCATCATCACAACCAATCTGATCATAAATGGCTCGCTTTTCTTCATCCCCAAGAATCGAGATAACATTTTGCAGTTGCTGAAATTTTACTTTAGCCTCCTGTAAATGATTAATTGGAACCATAAACATCAAATTTAATAGATGGTCAGAGGCCTAATTAGACAAAAACCTGTTTGATGCTATTGTTAAATGGAGTGTTCAAAGAGCTTCAATAGTATTTTGCTGAGAAGATACTAGATTTTCATGGATATTTCAAAAATTTTCAGAATATTAAAGGGTACAATGGAATCTCTGGATATCAACGTGGCTCCACCCTGCTTACTGTAAAACAGAAAACATTAGATAAATACCTCATCACCAGGGTTCTTGTCAGGATGTAGCCTCAATGCTAACTTGTAATAAGCCTTCTTTATTTCCTGTTGTGATGCTGTTTTCTCTACACCAAGTACCTAAGAGCAAAGAAGCAACAGGTCAGTGTCTAAAATATCAGTGCTCTCTGTGCATTGATACAAATCAAGAAATAGAAACAGGTAATGTCATATACTCATATCTCAAACAGTAGATGATCACCTAAGTCTTGATTAAAAACTCGCATCTGTAAGAAAAAAGCTATTTAAAACAGAAAAGCATTCAAGAAATATTTTATTTATTATTAATTATAAGTTTATAACTAGCATGCCAGAAAAGAAAATGTCCTTAACACCAAGGTTGACATAAAAAATCTTAACTCAATGTAGCAAAAGGAACAGTGAATCTATTTTTTTCAGATATGTAAATTAAAACACATGTTGCTTTGCTCAGATCTGGAAGAAATTAGAGTTTCATTTTGCTTGAAATGTTAAAAAACAAAGGTACTATAACCTATAAAGTCCACTTTAATTAAAAATAATTAATGGATTTAAGCCTACGAGCCCAGTCCAGAGAGACAGAAGCGATGGTCCCAAAAGCGTATAAAACAGTAAAATAATCATGAAAAACAAATTAAAAATTAAAAAGAGATCTAATTAAAATTTGATTTATGTATATTAAAATAAGGAGCTAACACTAATGAACTCATTGTCGATGCATATTTTAAGTATAAATAACAAAAGCTATTTAAAGATATAGATGCATGTTTTAAGTATAAATAAAGTAAAATAGTTTCATCACATCTAAGACATGGATAAATTACTATCGACACAACAAAGTATTTATTTCTTTTGTATAATTTTTACGAATTAAATTATTTTTATTTTTGTACTTTATATTTTATAAGAGGGAGTTGAGATGGCAATTGAACATATTTTTAATACATCATCAATTCAACTACTTGGTGAGCAAAACTGCAAACAAAGGAGCATGAACTATATATGCATAGTACTTGTATTAAATCATCATCATCAGACATATAGAGGGGCAAAAAATTAAATAGTATAACTAATACAAAATCAAGTTGTCTACTAGCTATTTAGTATTTAGAAGCAAACATAATAAGGATAACAAGAAATGAAAAGTGAAAAGTGAAAACTATACACAAAAACTGGCATGAAAAATTAGATCGCTTTCTCTAATCATTGCCAACTGAGACATTTGATATAAAAGTTTGTATATGAAAAAATATCTTAGCTGTAAAACTTAAATAATCAAAATTTAGCATAAGTACTGTCCTCTTTTTGGAATTTTTCAGCTATAAACTATCAATCAGACTAAACTAGAAGTTTAAATCCACAAGCATGGTAGACACTTTGATATCTCCATATACAAACAACAGGATGAAGAAATAAACAAGCCAAAATTTTCATCACAGATGTATTGATTAATTCATGTAAAGAACTCTAATAAATAGTTCATTACATAGTTGGTTACCGTGGTTAATATACATCTCTTAAATTACAAGCATAGCCAATCATTGTGTGACACCAACAATTAGGCACATCACTGCAGTTTAAACATTCTAAAACAGTTATATTTTCAGCTCTGGAACCATACATTTTTAGTGCAATTAATTTACCTAGAAAATATCCTGATGGTAAATGATGTATAGATATATATTAATTTTTATTATGAAAGAATAAGATCTACATTCCAAAATTAGTGGTACAGTATAATTTATTGTTAATTATTGTTCACACTTGACATATAGTAAGCAAAAAGCATGGAGAATTTGAACAGTAGTTAAAAGAGAGGTGTTTGTTGAGGATAGTGGGATATATAGTATATACTGCTAATCTGAATTTACCATACTACTATAATGGTGAGGTAATGAAGCATAAATTGTAGAGAATAATTTGATTGAATAGTTAAAATGAATATGTATATGTATGATTTTTTTTTTCAAAAAGATGGTTTGCATTATCACTGTTACTTAATTACCTAAGAGTCTGACATTGGCACTGCCCTGTATCAGTGTAAGTGCCAAGAGATTAGTTCCTATATACACCTATGGAAACCTTTTAAGCTAATCAATAATATATTTTAGCTTTGTTGAATATTGGCATTTTTTAATCAATTATGGAACTTTGGAAGACTAACTCTTATCCATTCATTTCTCCTATTTTGGTCTTTCTTACTTGCTTTGTCATTTTTATTACTTATGCAGTACAAGTATAAAAAATGATCCTAATGGATTTTTTCTTAATGAACTGAATTTCCTTTTGGAAGAGGATGATTCTTCTCTTTCATTTATTCAAGGAAAACGGTGTAAATTCCAAGAGAGTGGTTCTTGTATACACCTATCAAAACCTTTTAAGATAATTAATAGTTGGTGCATTATTTTCAATATTCTTTGGTACAATCAAATTGAATTTGCTTTTAAGATCACCTACTTATATTCAAAAGTTGAAATAGCTTATGAATGTTCCAGTTAAATTAGGGACTACTAGACTAGCAAAGTAATAACAATAGTAAATTACATCTCTGCATCCAGATAAGAGAAATTCATCTCTTAGGCAATAGGCACACATAATATATATATATACTGTCATCTACAAAAAGCATCATCGGCAACTCCACTAGCAAAGATACCTTCTCTGTTACATGAAAACAAAAAATCAAATATGACTCACCAAGGTTCTATTATTACACCACTTTATGTTCCAATATGACTCCAATCTAATTCCCTATATCTATATTAAAAATCCAACATGGGGACCATGCCTTTTAGATTCATTAACCCCAAATTCAATAACAAAAATCAAAATACTATACAAAATCAATACCCTATAAATGTGTCAAGTTTTATGATACCCTCCAAAAATCGAACCATTAACATTATACAGTGGCAATTCCACATCAACTATTAAGGCAGCAAAACTCACAAGGAACTAACAAAGACGTGCAGTTACTGCAAGGCTATGCTTTCCATTGGAGATTCGAACAAGATTCCAGAAAAACAAAAGGATATTACTGCACATATTATTGCACCTCTTCTTTGTAATACTATTTCAGATTCTTACTCTTTATGGCATAGGAGATTAGGTCACTTTGCATCTAAAATTAATTGGCCAATTCTCTGGTGCATTTAACTTTCATGCTGAAATTTGTCATTTTAATATATCAATTTGGAAAAAAGCTATCATTTTAATGGAAGAGTCTTATCCTAATCCCATTTGTGAGGAAGTTATTCTTACACCTGGAGAGGGATAATCTTGGATGATCACAAACTCAAGTAGCTAGTAATAAAATCAAACTATGATGTAATTCAATAAAACCTATCATGACAACAACAAAACCTTTCCCTCACTGGATATGGCTGGATGCATGAATCAAGCAAAGTTAAGTGATTAGCAGCATCATCCATCAACCCCAAAATAAATCAAATCAAATCAAAAAATAAAAAAGTTGAAAAAAGAAAAAAAGCTTATCATCGTAGAAGAAAATATACTCCATCAAGCAAACAATGCAAGAAATTAATATGAATAAAAAATAAAAAATAGTAACTATAACAATTAACAAAAGAATAAACAGAGAAATTAGGTTTGAAAAACTGAAAAACTGTGAAGAGTGGCACCTGAAGCAAATTTTGAAGATATGAATCACCACATTTACCAAACTTCAAGGCTGGTCAATCTTCAACTCCTTTGCACAAACATCAAAGCCAATACACGCAGCAACTACTACCTGAACAAGAACAAGAACAAGTTGTTTGGCTACTAAGAAAACGAGAGAGAGAGAGAGAGAGAGAGAAATGGAAATAAGAGGCAAAAGCACAGATTAAGCACCTTTGAGAATTAAAGGAAGCAGAGATTAAATCACAAAATCGGAAATAAAATCACAAAATCAGAAACAACGAGGGTGAGGAGCAGAGATTAAATCACAAAATCACAAACCGGCGAGGAGCAGAGAATCAGAAACAATGGACGGCGAGGAGGGGAGGAACCCTTCACGACGGCAACGCCACGAGCTCAACTCAGAACTTCGTCCAACGGCGAGAAAAGAAGGAACGATCCGAAAAGGGCCAAGTAGAGCTTCCCCAGATCACGTGGGCACCCACGGTCTGTCCCCGCCGGCGGCGACACCGCCTTCTACCGGAGGAGAAAGTTCGAGGGATGAGGGCTGATGGAAATGTTCGAGGGATGAGTGTGAATGGGTGGTGATAAAATTAGGGTTACCTCAATATTTCTGACGGAAAATTTAAATTACAGACGGATTTTCTGTCTGTAATAATTTAATAAAACGCGGAAAATCCGTCTTTAAATATTTTCCACGGAAAAAAATTAATTTTTCCGACGGAATTATCGACGGATTCTCTTTTCCATCTGTAATTTATGCTAATTCATTTTTTATTTTCTGACAAAAAATCCCTCTGAAATTCCCTCTGTATTTCCGTGGGATAAAATCCGTTGAAAATATCCATCTGTAATAACTAGTTTTCTAGTAGTGCATTTTCAAGTCGGCTACCAACTTCCTGAAACCCACATCTATGAATTGAGTGCCATTGTCTGTGGTGATGGAGTGAAGAACCCCAAATCTTGTGATAATGTGCCTGTATAAGAATTTCCGACCTTTTTGAGCAGTGGCATTAGCTAGGGGCTCTGTCTTAATCCATTTTGTGAAGTAATAAACCCCTACAATAAGGAACTTGACTTGTCCTGACCCTTGGGAAAAGGGTCCCAGGAGGTTGAGTTCCCATTTTGCGAATGGCCAAGGTGATCTTACGCTAATGAGCTCCTCTGGTGGGGCGATGTGGAAGATAGCATGTTTTTGGCATGGTGGGCACATCTTAACGAACTCGGTTGCTTCTTTCTGCAAGGTCGGCCAAAAGAACCCGGCTCAGAGTACTTTTTTGGAGAAAGCTCGTGCTCTAAGGTGATTGCCACACATGCCACTGTGTACTTCTTCCAAAACATCCTTCGTGGTAGAGGTCAGCAAACATTTTAACAGGGGTGTCGATATCCCTCTCTTATATAGGACGTTGTTTATGATGGTGTAGTATTGTGCTTCTCGTCTTAGCCTCTTTGCCTCCTTTTTATCTGTAGGGAGTGTCTCTAATTTGAGGTAGTTGATTATGGGGGTCATCCATCCATAATCCTGACCTGATATGGCTAGGACCTTCTCTTCCCCCAAGATTGATGGGCTCGATAGTATTTCCTGGATGAGGCTTCCATTCCTGCCCCCTGGTTTAGTGCTGGCTAATTTTGAGAGTGCGTCAGCTCGAGCATTCTGTTCCCGAGATATGTGGCAGACCTCGTATTCCCCGAGTTGTCCGAGCTGTTTACTGGTTTTGTCCAGGTACTTTTTCATGGTAGGGTCTTTAGCTTGGTTGATCCCTATTATTTGCGAAGTGACTACTTATGAATCACTGAAGATGATAAGTTTTTGAGCTCTAACCTCCTTAGCCAGCCTTAAACCAGTTAGTAATGCCTCGTATTCAGCCTGATTGTTTGAAGCATGGAATTCGAATTTTAAGGAGAGCTCGATTTGAGTTCCCTAATCGCTTTCTAAGATCACACCGGCACCACTCCCAGTTTTGTTTGAAGGGTCGTCTACGTAGAGATTTCATTTTGTAGGGGTTCCCAGGGTGTCAATGTACTCAGCAACAAAATCGGCCAAATACTGAGACTTGATGGCCATCCGAGCTTCATATTGAAGATCGAACTCAGATAGCTTGACTGCCCACTGTAGAACGCTTCCCGCTAAATCTGTCTTCTGTAGAAGGCCTTTTATGGGCTGGTTGATCCGGACCTTGATGGTGTGAGCTTGAAAATATGGGCGAAGTCGTCGAGAGGTTAGTATGAGAGCATAGGCGAACTTTTCTATTATTTGGTAGTTCAGTTCGGAACCTTGTAGGGCTTTGCTGATGAAGTGGATGGGTTGTTGTCCACTTTCATCCTCTTTGACTAGTGCTGAGGCTATTGCCCTATTTCCTACTACAAGGTACAATACAAATGGTTCTCCTTCCCGTGGTCAAGTTAGAATAGGTGGTTGTCCCAGGAACCTTTTGAAATCCTGGAAAGCTTGCTCGCACTCTGCTGTCCATTCAAACCTCTTTCCTTCCTTAAAGTGGCGTAGAAGGGGAGAGATCTTATGGCTGATCCAGCTAGAAATCTGGACAAGGCTGCCAGTCTTCCGTTGAGTTGTTGTACCTCTTTGACATAGGTCAGACTCTTCACGTCAAGTATGGCCCGACATTTATCCAGGTTCGCCTCAATTCCTCGTTGTGTTAGCAGAAAACCCAGAAATTTGCCAGCTTCTACTGCAAAGGTACACTTTGCAGGGTTGAGATGCATGCCATGCTTTCTTATGGTGTCGAACACTTGGGGGAGGTCGGACAGTAATAACTCCTCACTTTGTATTTTTACCAACATGTCGTCCACATATACCTCCATGAGTTTCCCGATATGGTTTGCAAATACCTTGTTCATTAATCTTTGGTAGGTATCTCTTGCGTTTTTCAGTCCGAATGGCATGACCACATAACAGTAATTTGCTTTTGGGGTTAGGAATGAGGTTTTTTCTTGATCAGGTGGATACATTGGGATTTGATTATATCCTAAATAAGCATCCATGAAAGAGAGGTACTTGTATCCAGAGGAGGCGTCCACTAGAGTGTCTATGCTTGGGAGTGGATAGGGATCCTTTGGGCAGGCTTTATTGAGGTCAGTGTAATCAGTGCACATTTGCCATTTTCCATTTGACTTTTTTAACAAGACAACATTGGTTAGCCATAGTGGGTATTTGACTTCTCTTATGAATCCTGCCTCCAGTAGAGCTTGTGCCTGTTCTTCCATAGCCTGAGATCTCTCCAGTCTGAGCTTTCTATGCTTCTGCTGTACTGGCCGAGATCCCGGATATACTGCCAGTTTGTGGCACATTAGTTTGGGATCTATGCCCGGCATGTCCGCGGCCTTCCATGCAAAGAGGTCGGCATTATCCCTAAGGGACTGTATCAGAGACTTCTTCACGTCTCGTTTTAGGGTTGCCCCAATATTTGTTGTTTTGTCCGGGGTATCTCTGATCTAGACTTTCTCTATCTCGCCCTCAGGCTGTAGACGAAGTTCTTCCCGACATCGAACTCTTCCGAGTTCGATAGTGTTGATTTCTTCTCCTCTGCCTCTGAGGTTTAGACTTTTATTATAACAGCGTCGCGCAATTTTCTGGTCCCCTTTTATCGTAGCAATCCCTTCTGGATTTGGGAACTTTATGCATAGATGTGTAGTTGAAACTACTGCAGCTAGCTGATTTAGTGTTGTCTGACCTATCAGGGCATTGTAGGCTGAGCTCACGTCGACTACGATGTAGTCTATGTTGAGTGTCCTTGATCGGGTTCCCTTTCCAAAGGTTGTGTACAGGGAGATATATCCAAGTGGTTGAATTGGAGTGTCTCCTAGTCCAAACAAGTTGTCTAGATATGCTTTGAGCTCTTTTTCTTGTAGACCGAGCTTGTCGAAGGCAGATTTAAACAAGATATCCGCCGAGCTTCCTTGGTCCACCAGTGTGTGGTGGAGATTAGTGTTGGCCAATATGATAGTGATGACTGTGGGATCATCATGTCTCGGGATGATGCATGCCACGTCTTCCTGGGTAAAAGTAATTGTAGGGAGGCCCGGTGATCCTTCTCCTCCTTTGACATGATATACTTCTTTGAGGTACATTTTACGAGATGATTCAGAGATCCCTCCTCCTGCGAATCCTCCATTTATAATGTGAACGTGCCTTCCCAGGGTGTGAGGTGGTCGTTCAGCTCAACCGACCTCTTCGTCCCGTCTTCTTTTTCTGGGTTCGTCTATTTTGTTGGCTAAGTACCGATCTAGTCGCCCCTCTCTTACCAATTTTTCTATGACATTTTTTAAATCGAAGCACTCGTTGGTAGGATGTCCATAGATTCGGTGGTATTCACAGTATTCCATCCGATTTCCCCCTCTCTTGCTTTTAATTGGGCGAGGTGGTGGAATCTTCTCAGTGTGGTACACTTCTCGGTAGACTTCTACGAGAGACACCCGAAGAGGTGTGTAATTGTGGTATTTTTTGAGCTTCTCTCCGTGTTGATCTTCTTTTTTCTTAGAATCTTTATCCTTATCTCGGGAGGAGTAAGAGAATCCGAGCTTTGAAGTCTCTCTTTGTAGAGAATTTTCTTCCATGTTGATATACTTCTTTGCCCGTTCTTGCACTGCATTTAAAGATGTTGGGTGTTTCTTTGATATGGAATGACTGAAGGGTCATTCTCATAGGCCATTAATGAGACCTATGATGGCTGCTTCTGTTGGTAGGCTTTGTATGTCCAGGCATGCTTTGTTGAATCTTTCCATGTAGTTGCAAAGACTCTCCCGATCTCCTTGCTTGATACCTAATAGGCTCGGGGCGTGTTTGGCTTTGTCTTTCTAGATAGAAAATCTAGCGAGGAATTTCTTGGCTAAGTCGTCAAAGCTTATGATGGATCTAGGGGGCAAACTGTCGAGCCACTTAATTGCCGTCTTTGTTAGAGTAGTTGGGAAGGCTTTGCATCGAATAGTGTCTGAGGCATCGGTGATATACATTCTGCTTCTAAGGTTGCTAAGATGATGGCTTGGGTCAGAGGTACCATCGTATGGGGTCATGTCGGGAGCTTTAAAATCCTTTGGAACCTTAGCTTTCATGATTTCTTTAGTGAAGGGATCTTGATCTTTGTGGGAGTTGTCATCGTGACCGATTTGAGTGGTTTTGGTTTTTAGATCAGTCTCAAGCTTTAGAAGCTTATCCTCTAGTTCTCGGTGTCGCCTAGTTTCTCTTCAAAGGTCCCTCTCGGCTTTCCGTTGATGCTCGGCTTCATTTTCGAGTTGTTGCAGACGGTTTTGTTGAGCTTGTAGTGCCTCCATGATTTCTGTATTTGGCAAATTCTTGTCTTTATTTGGTTGAGATGTATCTTTTGGTGTAGAGTCCGCATTCTTACGCGGCATCCTATTTTCTAGATCAGAATCATGGTTGTTGTCAAGGTTGTCTGCCATGAAGATGGGATGACTTCCAGGTTCCCCGACAACAGCGCCAACATTCCGAGGGTTACCTGAAACTGAAGGTCGATCTCAGATGAGATCTTCTGTACTGGTCAGAGCTGTCGTATTCGACCTGTTGGACTTGGAGGAGTTGTTGATCCTTCGTCACCAGAGGGTGGTGGTACCTGCAAAAGACTTTGATGCTTAAGTTAGCACGTGCTTTAGGCAAGTTTTTAGTAGAATCAAGGTATGAGTTATACCTGGGTTCTCTAGTGTCTTTATAATAGTGTGGAGTGACCTTTTTAGAGATAAGATAATTATCTTATCTTATCTTAGAGTGAAGTCATCTTATCTTTAAGGGGAACTGCCTTTATCTTTCTAGGCTTTAGCTACCTTTAGATTTGGGCTGGATTCCTTCGTTTAGGCCTTCCTTGGGCTTCTCTGGTGATTTGGCCGAGCTCTTTGAGAAGAGGTCAGGTAATCCTGACCTGAAGAGGTCGGTCGACTTGTCCTTAATTAGCCCAAGTCATACAGCTCGACCCAGGGCATGAATAGTTAGCAACCAGGACTTATCGGGTTGGCTTTATAACCGACAGATGAGACTCATCAGCCACTAGGACAGGTGGTGCACGAAATTGCAATCACACTTTTGCAACCCCGCACAACTAACCAGCAAGTGCACTGGGTCGTCCAAGTAATACCTTACGTGAGTAAGGGTCGATCCCACGGAGATTGTCGGCTTGAAGCAAGCTATGGTTATCTTGTAAATCTTAGTCAGGATATCAATAATTATCAGGGTTGATTGTGAAAAGTAAAAGAACATGAAATAAGTACTTGTTTTGCAGTAATGGGGAACAGGTTGAGGTTTTGGAGATGCTCCATCTTCTGAATCTCTGCTTTCCTACTGTCTTCTTCTTCAAGCACGCAAGGCTCCTTCCATGGCAAGCTGTATGCAAGGGTTTCACCGTTGTCAGTGGCTACCTCCCATCCTCTCAGTGGAAATGTTCAACGCACCCTGTCACGGCACGGCTATCCATCTGTCGGTTCTCAATCAGGCCGGAATAGAATCCAGTGATTCTTTTGCGTCTGTCACTAACGCCCCGCCTTCAGGAGTTTGAAGCTCGTCACAGTCATTCAATCATTGAATCCTACTCAGAATACCACAGACAAGGTTTAGACCTTCCGGATTCTCTTGAATGCCGCCATCAGTTCTAACTTATACCACGAAGATTCTGATTAAAGAATCCAAG
>NC_029774.3:91701704-91702917 GCF_000817695.3 Arachis duranensis | reverse complement strand
AAAAATATACTAAAAACTAACTAGATCATACTAAAAACATACTAAAAACAATGCCAAAAAGCGTATAAATTATCCGCTCATCACAACACCAAACTTAAATTGTTGCTTGTCCCCAAGCAACTGAAAATCAAAGTAGGATAAAAAGAAGAGAATATACTATAGACTCCAAAATATCAAGGAAACTTAGCTTCAATTAGATGAGCGGGACTAGTAGCTTTTTGCTTCCGAACAGTTTTGGCATCTCACTTCATCCCTTGAAGTTCATAATGATTGGCATCTATAGTAACTCAGAACTCAGATAGTGTTATTGATTCTCCTAGTTAAGTATGATGATTCTTGAACATAGCTAGTGTATGAGTCTTGGCTGTGGCCCAAAGTACTCTGTCTTCCAGTATTACCACCGGATACATACATGCCACAGACACATACATGGGTGAACCTTTTCAGATTGTGACCCAGCTTTGCTAGAGTCCCCAATTAGAGGTGTCCAGGGTTCTTAAGCACACTCTTTTTTTTGCCTTGGATCACAACTTTGTTTCTTTCTTTTCTTTCTTTTTTTCATTTTTTTTGAATCACTGCTTTTTCTTGCTTCAAGAATCAATTTGATGATTTTTCAGATCCTCAATAACAATTCTCTTTTTCCCTCATTCTTTCAAGAGCCAACAATTTTAACATTCTCAAAACAACAAATTCAAAAGACATATGCACTGTTCAATCATTCATTCGGAAAACAAAGAGTATTGTCATTTAAGATAAATTCGAAATCCTGTACTTCTTGTTCTTTTGTGATTAAAGCACTTTTCATTTAAGAGAGGTGATGGACTCATAGGACATTCATAGCTTTAAGACATGAATTTTAAATTTTATTAATTATGAATTAAGAACAAGACTCAAAAATAGATATAAGATGATACTAAAACAAAAAACGAAAAAAAATTAAATAGGCTCCTAATGATAGAGGTTTTCACAGAGTTAGGACTCAACAACCTTGATTTTGAGAAGTGGATGCTCCCTTAAATTGAGGGGATAATTTTTGGCGTTTCAGTTCTTGAAGTTCACGCCCCTGCTTCTCTTGTTCCTTCAGCAATTTGCAGAGCATGCAGTTCTGATTCTGCTGTTCTTCCTTAAGTTGCTCCATAGTTTCTTGCAACTTGGTGATAGATGCTTCTAAGCTGGCCCAGTAGTCAATTTCAGGAAATTCAGGGAGGAACTC
>NC_029774.3:91700904-91701125 GCF_000817695.3 Arachis duranensis | reverse complement strand
ATTCTGGCGTTTAACGCCCAAAATGGTACCTTTACTGGCGTTAAACGCCCAGAATGGTGCCCATTCTGGCATTTAATGCCCAAAATGCCCCTTACTGGCATTTTTTCGCCAGTAAGCTCTTTTTCTCTGCTTTTTGCACAAAATCCTTCTGTAACTCTGTGAATTCCTTCATTTTTGATACTTGCCTCTGTAGAAACAAAACATATAACCTGCTAATGACT
>NC_029774.3:91699565-91699962 GCF_000817695.3 Arachis duranensis | reverse complement strand
ATTCCGTCTGCACATCTCTTAAAGAGATATGGTTCATCCCAGAGGTAGTACTTGGCATCTGAGATTAATTTCTTTCTCTGCACGTAACTGTACTCCTTGGGAATGAACCTCACAGCTTTATAATTTGCAATATCTGCAAACCATGGAGCTTCCTGAATGGCAAAGAGTTGCTCATCTAGGAAAGTCTCAGAAATCTCAGTAGAAGGGAGGGACGTCCCAGCTACTGGTTCTATTCGGGACAGATGATCAGCTACCTGGTTCTCTGTCCCTTTTCTGTCTCTTATTTCTATATCAAACTCTTGCAGAAGCAACACCTATCTTATAAGCCTGGGTTTTGAATCCTGCTTTGTGAGTAAGTATTTAAGAGCAGCATGGTCAGTGTACACAATCACTTTGG
>NC_029774.3:91698380-91699294 GCF_000817695.3 Arachis duranensis | reverse complement strand
TGACCAGCTTAGCTTTCAGGGTCTCAAATGTTTGCAGACACTGTGTGTCAAACACGAATGGTGTGTCAGCAGCTAGCAGGTTACTCAAAGGTTTTGCAATTTTCAAAAAATCCTTTATAAACTTTCTGTAGAATCCTGCATGCCCCAGAAAGCTTCTGATTGCCTTAACAGTGGCAGGTGGTGGTAATTTTTCAATTACCTCTACCTTTGCCTTATCCACCTCTATTCCCCTGCTTCAAATTTTGTGTCCAAGGACAATTCCTTCAGTCACCATAAAGAGACATTTCTCCCAGTTTAAAACCAGGTTAGTCTCTTGGCACCTTTTCAGGACAAGTGCTAGGTGGTTAAGACATGAGCTGAATGAGTCTCCATATACTGAGAAGTCATCCATGAAGACTTCCAGAAATTTCTCTACCATGTCAGTCATCCATGAAGACTTCCAGGAATTTCTCCACCATATCAGAGAAGATGGATAGCATGCATCTCTGAAAGGTTGCCGGAGCATTACACAGGCCAAAAGGCATCCTTCTGTAGGCAAACACGCCAGAAGGGCAAGTAAATGCTGTTTTCTCTTGGTCCTGAGGATCTACTACAATTTGGTTGTAACCTGAATAGCCATCCAAAAAGCAGTAATAATCATGACCAGCTAGTCTTTCTAGCATTTGGTCTATGAATGGTAAAGGAAAATGATCCTTTTTGGTGGCTGTATTGAGCCTTCTGTAATCAATACACATACGCCACCCTGTGACTGTTCTTGTAGGAACCCGTTCATTTTTTTCATTATGAACCACTGTCATGCCTCCCTTCTTGGGGACAACTTGTACAGGGCTCACCCAGGGGCTATCAGAAATAGGATAAATAATCCCAGCCTCTAGTAATTTAGTGACCTCTTTTTGCACCACCTCCTTCATGGC
>NC_029774.3:91696494-91698146 GCF_000817695.3 Arachis duranensis | reverse complement strand
CCACCCTCTCCCAGAAATGCATACTTCAGGGATGGTGGTAGTGGTTTGAGTTCAGGTTTGGGGGGCTTATCCTCCTCCTGAGGAATTTTCGAAAATTCCTTTGTTTCCTCTGGTTCTTCTTGATCAGGTTGAGCATCCTTGAAGATGTCCTCAAGCTCTAATTCTAGGCTTTCAGTCATATTGATCTCTTCTACCAGAGAGTCAATAATGTCAGCGCCCATGCAGTCATTTGGTGTGTCTGGATGCTGCATAGCTTTCACAGCATTCAACTTGAACTCATCCTCATTAACTCTCAGGGTTACTTCCCCTCTCTGTACATCAATGAGAGTTCGTCCAGTTGCTAGGAAAGGTCTTCCTAGAATAAGAGTTGCACTCTTGTGCTCCTCCATTTCCAGCACCACAAAGTCAGTTGGAAAGGCGAATGGCCCAACCTTGACAATCATGTCCTCTATTATGCCTGATGGGTGTTTAATGGAGCCATCAGCAAGTTGGAGGCATATCCGGGTTGGTTTGATTTCTTCAGTCAACCCAAGCTTTCTGATAGTGGATGCAGGTATTAGATTGATACTTGCTCTAAGATCACATAGGGCTGTCTTGGTGCAAGCACCTTCTAATGTGCACGGTATCATAAAGCTTCCTGGATCTTGAAGCTTTTCTGGTAAGCTTTTCAAGATGACTGCACTACATTCTTCAGTGAGAAATATTTTTTTAGTTTCTCTCCAATCCTTCTTATGACTTAAGATCTCTTTCATGAACTTAGCATAAGAAGGTATTTGCTCAAGTGCCTCTGCAAACGGAATCTTTATTTCAAGAGTCCTTAGATAGTCTGCAAAGCGAGCAAACTGCTTATCCTGTTCCGCTTGGCGGAGTTTCTGAGGATAAGGCATCTTGCATTTATATTCTTCAACCTTAGATGCTGCAGGTTTATTCCTTACAGAGGTGGTTGAAGAAGCCTTTTTAGAGGGATTACTATCAGCACTCTCAGGTGTCTGGTTCCCCTTTTGCGTTTGAACGCCAGGATTGGGTGGAAAATGGGCATTTAACGCCAACTTTTCCCCCTTTTCTGGCGTTTGAACGCCAGAACTGGGCAGGGAATGGGCGTTTAACGCCAACTTTCCCCCCTTTTCTGGCGTTTGAACGCCAATAGCATTCCTCTCTGGGCTCTTACTGTCCTCAAAGGGATTTTGAACAGTGGTTTGGTTATCCTCTGTCAATTGTTCCTTGTTTGGCTTTTTGCTACTTTGAGCAGTGTTATTCAATGTTTTCCCACTCCTCAGTTGAACTGCTTGGCATTCCTCTGTTATCTGTTTAGATATCTGCTGTTTTGCTTAATTCAACTGCAGTTCTATGTTCTTGTTAGCAACTTTAGTTTCATGGAGCATCTCTTTAAATTCTGCTAACTGTTCTGTCATCAGGAGCAATTGTTGATTAAGCTCAATCATCTGTTCTTGAGGATTAGGATCAGTGGCTACTGCCATGACTTCCTCTTTTGGGGAGAACTCATTGCTAGAGTACAAATACTGATTTCTAGCAACAGTGTCTATAAGCTCTTAAGCCTCTTCAATTGTCTTCCTCATGTGTATAGATCCACCAGCTAAGTGGTCTAAAGACATCTGAGCTTTTTCTGTAAGCCCATAGTAGAAGATGTCTAA